>NW_017728947.1:117287927-117305723 GCF_001723895.1 Crocodylus porosus | reverse complement strand
GCATTGTCGGCCCATGTTCATCTTGGAGTCAATAATGACTCCAAGATCCCTTTCTGCCTCCGTGCTCTCAAGAAGGGAGTTTCCCATCTTCTAAGTGTGCTGCTGGTTACTACTGCCCAAGCACAGCACCCTGCACTTGTCAGTATTGAAGCGCATCCTGGTTTTGTTAGCCTACCCCTGATCTGTCTAGATCCCTCCTGACTCATTGATTCTATGATTCTATGATTCTATGACCATACCTACAGGCTGGGAAACTCCCTTCTTGTCAGTGCAGAGGCAGAAAAAGATCTTGGAGCCACCATTGATGCCAAAATGAACATGGGCCAACGAGGTAGGGATGGGGTCAGGAAGGCCAACAGCACCTTGTCATGTATCCACAGATGCATCACGAGCATGTCCAGGGAGGTGATCCTCCCCCTCTATGCAACACTGGTTAGGCCACAGATGGAGGACTGCGTCCAGTTCTGGGTGCCGCACTTCAGGAGGGATGTGGACAGCATGGAGAGGGTCCAGAGGAGGCCACTCGCATGGTCATGGTTACTACTGCAGGCCCTACAAGGAGAGGCTAAGGGATATGAACCTGTTCAGCCTCCACAAGAGAAGGCTGAGGGGGGATGTGGTGGCCACCTACAAACTGGCCAAGGGGGAACAGCAGGCATTGGGGGTGTCCCTGTTCCCCCAAGCACTACCAGGAGTAACAAGGAATAATGGCCATAAGTTGACTGAGAGTAAATTCAAGCCAGACATTGTCAGAGCAAAATTTTGATTAGATGCTGCCAACGCAGAAGATTGAGACTGACATGTATATTGGACTCTGTGAGTGGAGAGCTCCCAGGCTCACGCAGCCCGTGCCCCCGGGTGGCCTGTGGGCCTGTTAATCATTGCTGACCTACTTTCCCCACAGACACGCTCAGGCTGTGCCAGCTCCTGACTGAGAGCATGCTCAGTCAGAACCTGACATGAGGTAATCTGACTAGAAATTTCTCTGCGGAGAGCGTTCTGATTGGCTATCAAATTCAAATAAAAGTTCAGTGAGCCCCTCCCTCGGGGGGGAGAGATTGCACTAGCTGGAGACAGAGGCTGCCTTGGCAGGGACTGTCTCACAGTTAGGCTGGAGGGCCCATCTGTCTCCTCCCTCGCTCGGCATTCCGTTGCTGTTGTTTGGCGCTCCGTTGCTGTTCCCTTCTGGCTTTTGAACTAGCTTGGCACCGTCCATCGACTACGATTCCGGATCACCCGTTGGACTTTGGCTGCAATCTCAGCTCAACTTACCTGGTTTTTGCCCTCGGCTTCCAATACCAATGCTTCTCATCGTTGTCCTTACGGGACTGGCGTCACATGACACACCGTGTGCACCGTGTTACAGTTGTGTTATTTGTTCGTTCGTTTTTCCCAAGTAATGAGCTGTTGACCAGCCCTGGGACTAACAGAGGGCAGCCGCATCCATCCCTGGACTGGTTCCAGGGGTAGAAAGCAAAGGCTCTCTGTGAACCTCGTGGGCCAACAGACCCATCCGTTGTTTATTGTTTATATCTGTTACTGTAACTGAAGATCCTACCTATGCCATCAAAGCGTAAGTGTAATAAATCATTTAATTTGGAACTGTAAGCTTGTGTGCCACTCAGACTCGACCGCCGCTAATCCCTACCTTTCCATTTCCAATTTGCCACCACTCGACCAAACCAACCATGACCGAGACCGTGAGCTTGGCTCGCCAGCCACGGCTCCGGATCCTTGCACAGACATCAGGAGGTACTACTTCACTATCAGAGCATCTAGGATCTGGAACCAACTTCCAAGTGAAGTGGTGCTCGCTTCTACCCTGGGGGGTCTTCAAAAGGAGGCTAGATAGACACCTTGTCGGGCTCATTTGACCCCAGCACTCTTTACTGCCCATGGTAGGGAGTCAGACTTGATGAGCTGCTCAGGTCCCTTCAGACCCTACCAACTATGAAACTGTGAAAGAAAGTATGAAACCTCCTTCATATTTGTGGACTGGGCATCGAGTCTTTATATGGTCTATGGTCTGCTCTGAATGACCAGTCACATGATGAAGACTTTTTAATTTCCAATTTATGCAACAGGTTTCCTCATCTCCTATGGTTTGTGTAGATATAGATTTCATAGATTTCCTAGTCATTAGGGATGGAAGAGACCTTGTGAGGTCATCTGGTGCAGCTCCCTGCCCAAAGGGCAGGAAGTCATCTAGGGTCACATGACCCCAGCAAAATAAACATCTAAACACAACTTGAATGTATTCAAAGTAGGTGCTTGCATGACTTCTGGGTGGAGTCTATCCCAGACTCTGGAGAGATGGTTTAGTGTCATGGAAGATGAAAGCCAGGGACCTTCTTTGTTGGATCTATCACAAGATGTTTATTTTGGACTTCCTGTGAACTACATTTAGTTTCCCAAGCTTCATCAGGGTTGAAGTTACATTGATAAAGGTTAAACATGTGGATCCAGAAGTGCTTGCATGACTTTAGGCAATAGTGAGGGGCTTTATTGAGGTCCAGGTGGGTGGAGAGGTGTTTGTTTCTCTTAATTCATTGGACTTCCTGCAGAGTTGCTGCCTCACGATGAATGGGTGGAGAAATGCTGTGCAATGGCATGGGCAGCCTAGCTGCTGGGGCCAACTGAGGGTCCCACTGAGGGACCCACTGAGGGATGAGGAAAGGACTACAAGAGCTCCATCCCTCTGAGAAAGCTGGGTGCATTTCTCCATTCTGGCTTTGCAGCCATGAGCTATCTCCCCAGACCCAAGCTCCCACATCAGACCGTCCTATTAAAACCTCAATGGAGATTTCAACCAATGTGTTTCACCTGCATTCTCTGACCACCAGCCCACAGTGTCTCCTGGAGAGCGGAGGGATTGTCACAATTCCTCTTGGTGGACCCATTCCACTTTGCATGCAATAATTAAATATTCATTGGGAGTGAGAGCCTAACAGCCCAAGTGGAGCTGAGCAAGAAGATGCAGGAATATGTCGTGCCCCTTACCCTCCCTTGCCTATAGGAAATGGTCTTGCCCTGGCTTCACTCTGCCCCATTCACACCAGTTCCAGAACAGAGTCCAGGTATCTGGGACCCAGACTACATATGGGCTGAGGACCCTGCAAACCAGATGCATTACCTTAATGCACCATCCCTTGGTGCTTGAGGCAATGGTACAACTAGCCCATAACTGACAATGCTTTCCATCAGAGCCCTTGGGCTAATAATACATTATTTGAGATCTGCATAATTATGCACTTGGATTTTTTAATAAAACAGGGTCACTTTCCTCAGGCCCCCAGCATCTCTGACCCAAGTCTTAAAAAGGACAATTAACTGTGTGCAAATGTGTATATGGGAAGCACCAATCCTCATGGGCTGAATCATGCCACCCTGCACTCCTCGTTCTTCAGCTAATAACCCTGCTGTTCATGCAGAAGGGTTGACTCCACTTAATGAGTTGGAGATTATAGTCATGTTTGTTTGTTTTTTTTAATGAGGACAGGTCTGGAAAGAAAAGCAGCAGCTCTGAAGCCTGAACTCAGCTTTGGAGGGGTTTGGGCAGACACCCTGGCTAGTCCCATTGTGAAGGAGTTCACCCATTCCCCTTCATATACATTTTTTTTCTAGTGTCTAGGCACCTTCTGAACTTGGGATCGGACACAAACACATCAATCCTTCCCAACATCAATCCTTCCAGGGCTCACATGTAACAGAGGATCAGGCTTCATCAATTTTAGCCCTATTGCATTCTTTCTAATGGGTAAATGGCACATGGAGACCCAACAGCACTAATTGCCGGACCAGCTACCATTAGAAAACTCCTCAATGTTGTACTAAAGACACTGAAAACAAAGAAGAAGAAAACAGCTAGAGAATTTGAAAAGCAAAGAATTAAATAAACTTTTATTGCAGTATTATCCCTTATTTCCTAGCCCCTTGACAATAGAGAGCTTTATAATGAAATTTCCTTCCTTTCCTTGAGTGGTAGCACTGGTACCTGGCAGTAACTGTCTTGTTTGTGAGAAAAACATGAGCTGAGATAGGCTAATGCTGCTGCTGCTGTTTCAAACTGTTCCCAGTTCCTTTAAGGCAAAACAAGACAAAATACACACAGAAAGGGGAGAGGAAAAAAACAACAAAAAAGCATTTTTTGTCTCATGCTTGGGCTTGCTGCAGCCTCTCTGCTAAAGAGGGAGGCACAGCACATGGCCTTATTACCAACACTTAGAATTGTAGCAGCCCAACTACCAGCATCCGTCTGTTTGAGATGCTGCGCTTTCTGATCACGGTAGCAGGAGAATGTAAGAGAAGATGTCCTGGCTGGCTGAGCAAGACTCTAAATAAACAGAAGGGAAAAAGAGAAGATGAGGAAAGAAAAGAAAAATAGGCAGTGAAGGCAAAAGAGAAATGAGGGTAGCATTAACAGCAGAAATCCAAGTCTCATATCCTGGGTGGCATCTGGGGTTTAGCTGAAGCCAGCAGACACAGAAATGGTATCTGGGCTACTCTTGGGGGCAGAGTGGTTATGGCATCTCTCAGGATGGTAAAGGACAATGATCTTTATCATCTCTTTCAAAATGATAAAAGTCAGACTGAATCCTGGAGGTGGTGATGGGTCCAGAGTGGCAGACCTCACTCGTTTCAGCCCAGAGGTTCCCAGTGTCCAACTCTGCTTTCTTCCTCCTACCATGCCACAGTAAGGACTCTGAAAACCTTCTCATTATTTTGTTCACCTGGATGTGTTTCTGGATTAGCAGCTCTGGGTCACACACTCTCCTTGTCATAGTCATAGGGAAATAGGAATGGAAGGGACCTCCAGAGGTGATCTAATCCAACCCCTGCCTAAGGCAGGATCAGCCCTCTCCAAACCATCCCATACATATAACACAGACCTAACAATCTGTAACAGGGTGCTATACCCGGGGCCATTTGAGAACACCCAGAGGCACCTCTGAGTCCTTTGGTATTTGAATTTTCTTCTGGAAACAGACTCCCCTTTTCTCACCTGCCACGTCTTGATGTTTCTTTGGGTTCTCAAAAGGGAGGCTGCCACAGGGCTCCCCAGATGTAATCTTTGCTCTCAAACACCTGAAGGTGAGGAGCTCCTGCCTTAAGAACTATTTGCACAACTCCATACCAACGCTTTATTGTGCCCTGGGCCTCATAGTTGTTATATGCATCTTTTTTTTTTCACTCTGTTGGGGTCTCAGACAATGCAGCTTCCACCCCTTTTTATGTAGCTAACTCATCCAGCTTAGACCAACTCTGTTGGGCCAAGCTTTGATGCCCTACCTTCAATCCATCTCACTCTTGTCCCTGTGTAGCTGCACCTCTGTGGTGCTGGGTTCTCTGGCCCCTGTAGCTGCACCCCTGAGGGCACTAATGAGGCCTTCAACTACCCTATAGCCTCATCCACAAACCACTGGGTTTAAACTATAATGTAAACACTATGTTCCTGGGCTATACCAAAGAAAAGAAAGTAATAGAAGCAGTTAGCCAGCTTACACATGGCTGCACATCTCTGGGTCTCTTTGCCTGGTGCTTTTGGTTGCAAGGCTCCTTCCCAGCTTCTTGGGTGCTTCAGGAGTCCCCCTTTGCCACAGCCTGGGCTGCCTCCCTGGCTAGCTGAGTACAGTGCTTATATAGCTCTTACCTGAGCTCTCCCACAATCATGTGAGAGCCCTAGTCAACTGACCCGCCTGCAGGGCTACTATTTAACCCCTGTTCTGCTGGCTGGCTGCACTCTGAAGACTCTGGTCTACGGGGCCAGTCTGCTTCCAAGTAACAGGGATAGGTTACACACCCAAACCTGCCACAGGTAAAGCAGGGGAACCACAAGGGCCAACATCCTGCCTCTAGAAAATGCTGTCAATATATGTTCAAGAGATCCTAGGGAGAGCCACACTTCCTGCTGCAGAGGAAGGCAAAAGCCCCCACAGTCCATAACAATCTGACCATGGGGTAAAATTCCTTCCTGACCCACATAACTGATTGATCTGACCCTGAGCAAAGGGGCAAGACTTGCCCAGGAACCTCTTACTTTGGTCCTAGCAAGAGCATTGACCTCAGTTAAAGTCTCTGGCCCGGGTTGCAGCCAACACTCAATGCCTCTGAGGAAGGCTTATAAACACCCTGATACATAGGGCATAAGGTGAGGAGGAGATGGGGGGGAGCATGCAGCAAAGCCGAGAAGCCTGGGAAATACACTAGATCACCCTGACCAGTGGCTATTCAACCTCTTGTTGAACATCTCCAACCATGGAGAGTCCACAACTTCCCCAGGTGTTAATTCTACTGACTAACTGCTCTCACAGTGAAAAAGGTTGTTTTTTTTGTTTTTGTATTTTTCCAGCAATCTTACCTAAATCTACTTTGCTTCAACTTCAAGCCATTGGTCGACATTCTGCTGTCTGCAGAATTCTCTCTGCTTTTGGATACTGAGCCAGGCATCTATCCATCTTGTAGCAGTTTTATCCAGACCATATTTCTCCCATTTCTTTATGAGAAGGTCATGTAGGACCTTGTCAGAAGCCATACCAAAGTCCATATACATAATATAGACATCATTCCATTCATCCACCCAAGTAGTTACTTTGTCAAAGAAGGAGACCAGGTTTGTGTGACATGATTTGTTTTTCATAAATCTGTTCTGGCTTCTTGTGATCAGCTTTTCCTCCTCTATATGCTTGCAAATGACCTTCTTTAAAATCTGCTCCAGTAGCTTCCCAGGCATTGAGGTGAGGCTAAATCAGTCTGTAGTTCCCCAGACCCTCCTTCTTGTGAGTCAGACATGATTTCAGGATGGCCCATGGGTAGCATCTGCTTGAACTAACTCAGTCTATCTTTCTTTTGCATTTCCTGATTTTAATCAATGATCCTGCCCAACAGATGGAGGTGCCTTCCTTTACTTGGGACCACCCAGAGTATCAGAGCATCCCATGTAGAGTTTGAAGAGGTCTTGTCCATACATCCAGGACTTCTGCTTGGTCAGTACAACATATAAATGAATGACTGTTTACTATGCAATGTGACCCAAAAGAGGAAGCCCAGTGCTCATTTATTTTATCCTAAGATCTGACCAGATGGATAGCTAACAACTGCCAAACACCTCCTCTTCCCCTGAGAGAAGATGGCCTGTCTCCAGCTACCTCCCCCTATGAGTAACACCACAAGTCAGGAAGTTTCACCCTCTCTTCCTGCTGTACCTTCTTGTCCAACATGTCCATGTGCAGGTGTGGTAGCAGGGAACCTAAGTGGCAAACTACAGAACAGGATGCACCAGTCACAACAGAAACCAACCATTAAGACGCACAAACCAGCCCTCATGTGACAAATGGAGAATTTACATCATGTTCCACCCTGGGACCAGGCAGAGAATATATGAACCCTGAACCAACAAAATGCCTCTCACATGGCCCCACCCAGGCATGAGGGTATTTCTAACTGGCCACACTGGCACAACATCATTGAGGCACAGGAGAGGTCAACAAAACTGTCCATCACCATCGTCTAGTGAGATCTTGTCCCTGTCAGGTACTAGAAGGACACTGTGATAGAGCCCTGACATAGGTTGGGGTAGGTAGGGGTTGCTTGTTTATTCATTTCTGTTAATCTGCCCAGTTAGCATCACATAAGTAGCACAGATTAATTTATTCTTAATGGGGTGTGTAATTGAAGGTTGTTTTAGTACTTGTGGATTGTCCCTGGTACTAGTGGGTTGTCAGTATTACTGTCCCTAGCTCATAGCCCATAAGAGCCAAGCTGCACAGCAATGATGGTGCAGGTCCCATTGCCCCATGCCCCACCTCCCTCATGCCAGCAGCATGACAAGCAACATCTGTCAAGAGGAATGGACTCCTGACACAGAAATGGTTGGGGATCTGGGAGACATGACTTGTGAAGAGAAGTTGGGGGAACTGGGCTGATTGAGTCTACAGAAGAGAAGACCGAGGGGGATTGAATAGCAGCCTTCAACTCCCTGCAGGGGGGCTGCAAAAAGGATGGAGCTGGGCTGGTCTCAGTGGGGGCAGACGACAGGACAAGAAGCAACGGGCTGAAGTGGCAGAAAGAGAGACTAAGTTTAGATGTTAGGAAAAAAAATCTCACTTGAAGGGTAGTAAAACACTAGAACAGGTTACCCGAAGAGGTGGTGCAGTCTCCATCCTTGGGGGTTTTCAAAACCCAGCTAGACAAAGCCTTGGCTGGGATAATGCAGTTGGGGCTGGTCCTGCTTGAAGCAGGGGTTGGACTGGATGTGACCTCCTGAGGCCCCTTCCAATCTTCATTTTCTATGATTTCTATGATTCTATACCTGCCCACACAGAATTATCATTTCCTATTGAGCTCAAAAAGCCAAAACAACCTGGGCTGACCCCTTACAGTCACTAGGACCTAGCTTCCCACTGGCAAGGGGGAAAGTAAGTTCCCATTTCTCACAAACTCCATCCCTCACATAAACAGAACTTGATGCTTAAAGTTTGATTGAACAAGACTGTTCTTGGATTTATTTATAATTTGTGCCTGTTCTTGGGTGTCTAGTCTCAAGCCAGTTATGGCAGGGAGAAAGTGCAGACTACAGCTGTATGCCATTGGTGCAAAGGTACGGTGACTAGATCCAGATGTAGGGAATAATGCATTTTTACCAAGACATGTCCTAAACTGCAGTAGGCAGCTGGATTTCTTATGCAGAAGGAGAAAATTTTGTCTAGGTTTATTTAAAGTTTGGCTGAACAAAACTGTTTCTGGATTTATTTATGTGGTGTGGGCTGGAGGAAGAGTTTTTCTGAACCTTTCATTTAAAAATTTGGTTGTGATGCACCTTTTTACTAACAGAACACACAATCACTTTTTGGTGGGGAGTGGGGTTTCTTAGACTGGGTATCTGTCATTTTTAAACCACGCTATGGACATTTCTACATGAGATGCTTTACTGTGCAGTAGACTAATCTACTGTGCAGTAAAGCATCACCGTCTATATGTGCACATACTTACTGCACAGTAAATTAATCTACTGTTTAGTAAAGCATCACTGTCTACACTTGCATATACTTACTGCACCATAAATTAGTCTACTGTGCAGTAAATATACTATGCAGTAAAGCCAAATTGCATTAATTGCACAGGTAGACTCACCCTATGAGTGCCAAACTTCTGTTCTGTTGTGGGTATAGACCATTTTTGAATGTCAGATTTCTGTTCAGTAACAGGTATAGATTGGTTTCTGATTAGTTATACTAGTAAAAGTGTAATTTCTGTACCTGACCTTAATGCTCAGATGTTAAAGTATTGAGCTCATATTATTTATGTCTCATGTATCTTGTCATACCATCACCAGTGATGTACTTAGGTCCTATGTATGTAGAACTCTGCCTGGTTTGCATCACATTAATTTAGATTCCTTTGTCCTTATCTAGCCGTGACCTCCAATTAGAAATAGCACATACTAAAGGAATTTACAGTGTCCCAACCAAGTTTTTCATTTCAAGAAGGATGGCATGAATTGTAATGCAGATTGCAGGTTAAAAGTACTTTGGAGTGTTTTTTATGTGTTTCTCATAAAAATATAATCACTAGTATAAACAGCACTTCACTAAAAGTAGCTTTGTTTATGCTCTTTTGATAAATGAGAGGGTTGAATTATTGGAGCACAATCACTCCCATAGCCATCAGGAAAATATGTTGCCACTCTGGCACCAGGATATGCAGTTAAAAAAAAATTCCCTGGAGAACTCACCCAAACAAGCAGCTCTGCAAAATCTTCCCACTGGGGAGGTACCTGCGTGGGGTAGTTTATGCAGGGACATCTGTTTGGCCAGCAGCTGTCAATGCTGATGTTGCTGTGGCGAGTGTGTGTGTGTGTCTGCCTATGAGCTTTCCTTCTGATTAAGTGATCCTTCCTCAGAAGGACTTAATCAGGTTGTTAAACAGAATTAACCACATAATTATTTTAAAGATTTAAAAGCTTTTGCCCAATACGCCACCCACCCAATTAATGCGGAGCAAGGGAACACCGGAGGAACACACAGTTGCAGCCTGAGCTTGTGCTGTGTCTAAGACAACACAACTAGCTCACAGCTAGCTCTAGACCGACTGCCCCTGCCTGGGGAAGACAGGGGTGTCTTGCCGGGTAGTGGAGGGGGCAGCAGGTAGCTAGAGCCAGGAAAGGATGAAATGCAAAGCAGCCCTCCGGTGTAAGCTTCCACCTAACCCTGGAGCCCCTAACCCCACTGGGCCAAGATCCCTGGGTGCCTGCATTTCTTTTCCCCACACCCCCAAGTGATACCACCCCAAGTGCGGTGTTGGGTACTGGGACAGGCTACCTAGAAAGGGGGTGCAATCTTCATCCTTGACTGGCTAGACAAAACCTTGGCTGGGATGATGCAGTTGGGGCTGGTCCTGCTTGGAGCAGGGGGTTGGACTAGATGTGACCTCCTGAGCTCCCTTCCAGCTCCCATTGTCTGTGATGGCATGTTCCTTCACCTGCATCCCTTATGGGGTCTGGCCTGGGGGGTCTTCTCACAGCTGGACAAACCCACACCAGCAGAACCAGGCCGGGGAACGTAGCTGCTCTTGCTTTTCTTTTAAAGCAGGAGGTTGCTACCCGGCGCTTGTATTATGGCATAATCATTAGAGCACTCATCCAAGCAACAGGGGCCCTGGGTTTTAGGTTTTCCTCAAGCTGAACTCCTCTTCCTAACCTCCAAGGAGAGTGTCTTCAACCCAGGGTGCAAGCTCAGCTGGGAGGGGCAGCTATTCAACCTGGACTCCAAGAGTGCAGGCCCAGAAAGGGGGGGTGATCTTCCATCAGCTCACGGCAAGGATGCTCTCCTGAGAGAGGATGCTCCCGAAGGCTGGTCCCACTCCCTATCGTCTTTCTCTGCTGTAGCCACGGCTGCTGGGCAGAGCTGCAGGAACGGGGTTTGATTTCACCATGGGGCTGTAATATAAAGGGTATAGGGCAGGAGAGCTGATGCACACCCATCCCAGAGAAAGCTGGGGCTCTGCTCTGGTCTTTGAAAGAAACAGCAAAGAGCGCACAGGGCTATGGCCTACCAGACAGGCCGTGCGTTGTCCAATGGAGATGACCTTCCGCTATCTGGCTGTGACATAGAGACTCCCCCAACTAGTGCACAGAGGTTTCCTGGGTTTTGCTTTTGTTTCAAAATGGTCCTAAATTGTACGGCTCTGAAACAGACTGCTGCCGTGTATCTGCTGTCAAAGGGACCCAGTGCTATGCAGTGCACCTAGAAAAGCAGAAAACTTCATGCTTCACAGCCATGCAGGAGGCAGCAGGCACCGTTTCCGTAAGGGGAAGGGCAGACTTGCACAGGGAAAAAGATGTCAGTGAAACAAGTAGTCGAACTTTCCTCCCTTGTCGCCAACCATCATCAGCTCCCGATGGAAGACAAATGGGTCACAGTATAATGCTGGGTTGAGCACACTTTAGAAACAACTGGCAATCCACAAACCAAAAGTGTGTATATTCATTAAGCTCATTTAATAATAGAACCTCAGATATCTCACTTTTCTTGCCATAATGGATACTGCTCTGTTTTGACTCAAAAAATAGCATGAGAAGACAACTAGGAAACCGTGCTGAGTAACTATGAGAGATGCAGGTGCTTCTGGCCATGCTCCATAGTCCTACACCTTTCACTGCAATGCTGCAAAGAGTCTGTGTTTTGGGGTCTGGGAGGGTTAAGCCTGACTTCCGGAGGGGAACAAATCCCCAAAACCACTTTGCAGAGGCAGGAGAAAGTACTAAAAACTTAAAGAAAACAAGGGCTTTTGGAAATACACTCAGTTCTCCAGCAGGATGAATCTGAACTATCTATTTTCTATGTAGATGCCTATAGACCTAAACTCTTGCTATTACCTGTAATATAGTCTGCACCATTTGCCTCAGTTTTCATAAAAACAACACAAAGTCATTCCCAAATACCTAATAAAATAGATATGGACAAAGAAGAGAAATGGGTGTGGAACTCAACAAGTAAAGACCATGTCCAAGAACTTAACAAATTTGAATGAAAACACTTGAGATTCAAAAGGATCTGGCTGAACTGGAGATCTGGGGACTAGATAGCAAAACACGTTTCAGTGAAGATAAATATAATGGTACTACACCTAGGAAGGAAAAATAACAAGAAACATCTGTGCAGATACAGAATGGGCGATACCAGGCTAGACAGTGGTATTACTGAGAAGGATGTTGGTGGATCGCGGGCATGATGGAAGTCAGCAGTGTCGTGCATTTGCCATAAAACCAAATGCCATTTTCTGCTGCATCAACATGTGTATAGTATGTAAGAGAAAGGAGGTGATTTTACCACTCTACACAACATCTGGGCTCCACAATTCAAAAATGTGGAAAAATTGAGAGGAATGCTATCTACACAGGACAAAAAAGCCCACCATGATGGACTTGTAGGACATAACCTGTTTTCACTTTGCATACATTTCCATGTGATGAATGGTGCTATTTCCAAGATTTTATTCACCAGCCTGACAGCAAATGGAAGTTAAGTGTGTGAAAGGTGGTGCTTCACCTTGTTCATAAAACTACACATTTTCCAGAAGCTAAAACTCAGTACTTCCACAGGCTGAATTAATCTTTCAGAAACAGGTTCCTGAAGCAAAATAGCTTATTTCCATTTGCAGCAATATATACTGTATTCCATATATGAAAGAGGACTGGGACACTGGGGGCTCCACCCTAACACAGAGCATCCTAAGCTTTGCCCACTGTGAAAATGTTTTATTTTAGTTATCGTGTACTACATGCATAAGTGAGTTCAAAGGAAGACTTAGCACAGCTGATCTCTGGCTGCATCAGACAAATATTTCTGTTGGCATGCATATAAACCAAGAGCATAGTTCACAGGCTTGAAGTGTTGTAAGTGCCTTACAGAGATGGTTGTCCTGTTGAGAGGCCAAGCACTGGCTCCCAGGAGAGCCAGGTTCGGTTCTCAGGACTTCCACAGACTCCCTGTGTAACCTTGGACCACTTTGTTCTCTCAGAGCCTGATTTCTCTTTCAGTTCCCAACTATTGAATATGAAAGCAATTCCTTGCCTCATACACTGTTCAGAGTGGCAAGTCGTCATCTCTCCCTACATGTGTGAACAGTGTCTTGTGCTGTGGTTTGCCTGGGCTGGGTCGGTCTCAGCGCAGCTGCAATGCCAGTAATAATAACAGGAGGACAGGACTGGAAAGGACTTCCTGCATCATTGGGGCCAGTTCCCCTTAGCACACATGACCATGTCATAAAGCCAGTTCATGAACAATGAGGCCTTATTTAAAAAAAAAAAAAAAAAGATTTCTGTTATAGCAACTGCATATCAAAACTGCAGCACTGTTGCATTTTGCTAAATCACATGCAATGGCCTAAGAAAGGTTGCAATCCCATCAGCTCCTTCTGAGATATAATCTCTTGGTGACAAAAAACACAACTTCACATAAATCTGTGTGAAGAAGCTGCGGGGTCTTTGACTTGAGTATAATATGTAAAACATTATCAGAAAACGCTGATTAAAAAAGCCTTTGTATGAGCAGCTAGGCATGCATGTGCTTCGGATGCTGCAGATCCTAGGAGGTATGTGCCCTGTGGGGAGAGGGCAGTGACTTCTGCATTGGCAACCCAGAGAGACCTGGGACCAACAAGATGCTCCCGCAAAGCACCACGAGACAAGAACACCAGGCAGGGACACATTGGCTACATGGCGATGCCTTGTGAGGAAAGACATATCTTACTTTGAGGAAAACCGTATCACTCTGGAGGCAGAAAAATAACAGAAAGAAGGAAAGGAAACAAGACCGAGATATCTGTGGTCTGACCCTCCCTTTAACCACCATCTGCAGTGTCTGCTGGAGAGTCTGCAGCTTTAGAATTGGCCTTTTTTGCCATAGACAGACTCATGTACAACCCTTTACTTGACCTGTGCAAGCTATCGTCCTTGACCACGAGGGTTTGCTGACAACGACTATAGGAGAATTAGCTATTGGTTAAACATGACCCCCCATGAGGCATGACCCCACCCTTCCTACGGTCAGTCCCAACCACCCAGATCCGAAAGCAGATAGATTCATTACTGAACCCATGCTAAAACTTCACCTCTCTGCTGGGAAGATTTCACCTTGAACTTGGACCCCTAGTGTGAGCTATGTACCATAGGCGTGACTTAAAAGTAAATACTTATTATGTTGTAGCACCTACATCTGCTATACAAAAAATATACCACACTACAACCAAAATCTTGGATAGCAGTTGTTCTTTCATATGTGGGAAGAGCACGACGCAAACGTGTGTAGCTGTCTCCACTCGGCCTGCTTATCATCTTCCATCTCTCATTTCACAGGACAAGCACCATATCAAGACGGGGCCCGTTCCCTTGTCAGATGTGTCTGCAGTAATTAGGGCCATAGGACAATGAAACTGGTGGATTAGATCAAGGTCGCGAGTGAGCAGATCTTAATGGAGCATCATTGTCCAAATAATTTTCTATGTCATGAAATCATAGAGAAAAATGGGCTGGAAGAGATTTCAGGAAGTCATGTAGTCCAATTCCTTGCTCAAACCAGGACCAACAACAACTAGTTCATCACAGCCAGAGCTCTCTTTACCCGGGTCTTAAACCTCCAAGGATGGCAGCTCCACCACTTCTCCACTGGCCCAGTGCTTCACCACCCTCCTAGTGGAAAAGTTTTTCCTAATATCCAACCTCAGCTCCCCTTGCTGCAACTTGAGCCCATTGCTCCTTCCTCACCACTGAGAACAGCTCAGCTCCATCCTCTTTGGACCCACCCTGCAGGGAGTTATTTAAAGCAAATGTCCTGTGAAGCAGTCACAGCACCAGACCATGAATAACTGGAGCACCAGCAAGTCAGTCTATTCCCACCATTTATGTCCAGCTCTTCAGAGACTTTGCTCCAGTGAGAAGGGCACGAACAATTTATGAATGTGTAAGAGAGATGGGATGAGAGAAAACCTTGTCAAAGGCAAACTGTCTTACAGATACTTTCAAGAAACTATGCAATGTGCTCCATTAATTCACCTTTGGCAGAAAGGTCCTCTTGGTAGCAGCAAAGCACAAAGAATCATGCACGTTTAAAGAGGTGCTCCAACCACAATGCACGCTGAGATTTAGGGGTGATTTCCTATTAGAACTGGGTATCACTATTATCATGTTAGACCTCACATTAGCTTTGCCAAGCATGTCCCTCATTTTGCAAACTGAAGAGCGGGAACCCTAGAGAGAGGGACGGGCATGGCGTGAAACTGCAACAGGCTGAAGGGGATGAGAGACGTGACTGGAGCCAATGACCACTTAGCTCAAGAGCGATCTCTGTGGCCAAAAGTGCTGGTTTTCACTGCTTTTGCATCTGCTTCTCCTCTCTGGCATCTCAGCATGGTTTCTCTCTGGTGTGTTTCCCCACAGCCACAAGGAAGAATATAACCAGGTCCCAGGTTACCCCAGGTGTGTGGAGGGAGGGATGCTTCATATACAGATTTGGGACCCAGAGATGCTCGGGGGAGTAAAAGCACTGGCTGGGGTTCATTTGACTTGCCATCCCAAGGGTAAAGCAACCCCTTCTTTGCCTGCAGTATGGTCAGGACCGCACACAGCAGCTAAGGAAGCACGTGCCTTTTTTGCCTCCTTCCCCCCCATCTTTTAAGAAGCAAGAAAACACAATGAATCATTGCCTTCAGACCTCCCATGTTATCAAGGTTTCCTTCCTGCCAAGTGTGTGCTGCAGCAGCAAAAGGGCTCAAATATTGTCCTCAGTCACTCTGATTCAGATCCAGAGCATCTCCACTGAAATCAGTGGGATACACCAGGCGTGAACCTGTGCGAGTAAGAACAAAATTAGGTCTGCAGTATTTTCAATATTACTTCACAGACATACAGATAAAATGAGGGCTGGCAACAGGGAAGGAAAAAAAAACCCAATCAACTCTCAATATAGCTGTGTTATTGACATGCCTATAATTTCCGGAATGGCAAGGCATTCTGTAAAATTGCTCTTCACTTGGGGAGGTCTTTGGTTCACAGGCAAAGGCAGTTTAAGCACTAAGAAAATATAGCTAACTCTAAAATAAAGAGCGCCTGGCTTACTTCAATCCACTCTGCAAGGCAAAGCTATGTGTGGTGTGGTCAGGACTAGTAATGATATGTTTAAAACATCCCACACATTTAATTTCGTTTACCCATCCTCTCCCTTCTGCCTCCAAACAGAAGCCGAAAGCTGACATTTAAAGACCGGGGCAATCAGTGTAATTAGAGGGATGCATTTTGAAAGGTAAAAGTTGAGCAGAGCATTTGAGGAAGGTGAGCGTGCTCCCCGAATGGCCGCGGACACGGCTTCACTACCTGCACCCACGGACACGGGCTCCCTGCATTTGGCTAATGGCAAACAGAGCCGGCCCTCTGCTCTCCTGCAGCATCCGTGCAGCAGGTACCGACTTGCAGCAAGACATAGACAGGATTGGTGTGAGAGCAAGGGAAGAGTCACAAGTGTCCTGACCCCCAAGCCATAGGTTAGGCTGCATGGTGGCACCCTCTACTGCTCCCATTCGACTGGGCCAGTGGGCAGCAGAAAATACCCGAACCCACGGAGCGAGGAGAAAAGGACAGAGCCAGACTCTGTAGCTAGGGAAGGAGGGCACTGAGCTGGGATGGGGAAGTCCCAAAAGCAAAATAGCCACGTTTCACTCGTTGAAATGCTCTACCCATCACAGATGGGGAGCTGGGTGGGATTGGAAACTAGGAGCGGGGTCAGTATCTTTTATGTGTTTGGTTTGAATGGACAGATGTCCTCCCTGATGTTACACCTGTTCAAGAGAAAATATTATTTTCATAAAAAAAAATAAATTAAGATTTAAATACTTATGGTGCAGTACTAGGTAGATATTGAAGTCTAATAAGGTAGCAATGCTTCCAATTTAGCCACCCCTTAAAGTTACCGTTACATCTAATTACTGCATCGTACAATTAAATGCTGCAGAAGACAAAAATTCATGCAAGTTTCTGTTATCTTTCATTATTCCTTTCAGTCATCCAGATGCAAGGTCTCCAGTTTTATTCCCTGTTGCTAATTCAGAACATGTCTCTCTTTGTGGCACCAATCACTCCTCCAAAGATGCCTCAAGGGAAATGACCGTATCTACCTTCATGACTTCAAAACTGTAATAGAGCTCACAGAATGCTCTAAAATATTGCTTATCAGGTGTTACTTTATTAAGCACATGAAAAAAGATTCTTAACATTATGGTCCAATTTCTAACTATACCAGTCATGAAAGAAATTCCAAATCTGAGCCATTAGGGGAAAAAAGGAAAACTCATAACTTTCATATAATCTGGAAGAATCATATAAGAATTTTCTTTTCAACATGCAAACAGGAAGCATGGCTTTTCCCTATAGATATTAACTACTAAGATCTTCACTTCAACAGTAGAATATGAAGGATGTAGGGATAATTTCTCAGACTTGAGACGTGCAATGAAGCATTGATATTGTTGTATGTTCCTGCTTTCAGCACAGCATACAAAGTCCTGGAACTGTTGCTAGTTCAGTGCTGTAATAACTTATTATCTAAATAAATAATTAACTGCTGCCAGAGGATAAAGGGACGTACTTACCAGACCAAGGCCATGGGCTTCCTCTTTTCCATCTCCCTATACCCAGCTCCTCGGCCCACCTCCTTCCCACCTTCCCAACACTAATTTAACTCTGCCCTTCCCTACCCCACCATCCACCCAACCCCTCCCCATCAACTCCTGGCTCCTTCTTCTCTCCTC
>NW_017728947.1:117254543-117287827 GCF_001723895.1 Crocodylus porosus | reverse complement strand
TAAAATCATGCTATTTTCTTCCAAGAGAAAGCTGATAAACTGCAACGTGTCTCTCCCTCCTCGGGGGAAAGAGACCAAAGCCCTAAGCTCGCTGTGCTGTCCCCTCATCGTCCTACTCGTGCCCCTGTCACAGAGATGTGGGTTTCTCACCTGCTCTCCTCTGCCCAGCTCTCTGCTTGTCCCAGAAACCCCACCAATCCCCCAGTCTCCTCTGTAACCTCTGGCATTGCCTCCCATGCTCTTTTTCACAAACCTCTTGTCCTTTGGCATTTTCTCCTTACAATGCAAATCTGCTGTAGCCCTTCATCTTACAAAGCAATGCACACTCTTGATCTATATTCCTGCACAGCCACGTCTCCACTTGTCTTTGCCCTTTTGTCCCCAGGCTTATTGAATGCACTGTGCATGGCTGCTGCGTGGAGTCCTACTTCCAAGTCACACCCTGAGCTTCTTCAACCTAGCCTCTTGTGGATTCAAACATGGCTTAAAACATGGGTTCACCTCCTTCTCTGCCACCACCACTGTCCTGCCTGCCGCTCAGGCCTGTAACCCAGATGTTATCTTCTGCCTTGACATCACTTTAAATCCTCACACCCTGGCTGTGTCTAAACCTTGTCAACTCTTTCTACATAGCATCTCCACCCATCCACACAGCTGAAGCTTTCTCTAGGCTCATCTTACACGGCACTTTTTCCAGTGCCCTTTTGTAGGATAACTCCTCACATGCAGCTTATTTCCTCAGGGATCAGGTTCATTATTCTGCCAACCATGAGGTTTGTACAGCACCTCATACCCTATACCAGGGATGGCCAACCTGTGGCTCTTGAGCCACGTACGGCTCTTCAGAAGTTAATGTGCGTCTCCTTGAATCTTTGCACAAGCACAGGGTGACCAATGGAAGACAAATGGAAGCTGGTCACCGTGTGCTTGTGCAAAGATTCAAGGAGACGCATATTAACTTCTGAAGAGCTGCACATGGCTCCAGAGGTGCAGCTGGCCACCCGTGCCCTATACCATGTAACTTTGGGTACCCTCTGTAACGGCAGAAACAACCAGATCTCTTCTGACTCTTTCTAAGCTCTTGGCATCAGTGTTCTCTTTTAGCCACACGTTCAACAGTTCTAGTATGCTTTTAAAACCTTTCTCCTTCTGTAAATGATATCAAATGTAGTCATCTGGCTTCTTTATGTCTTCATTCTTTCATCACAGGAAGAGGATTAACTCAGCAAATTTGGAAAAGTCTGCTGTGCTGACATGATGTCTTTTGGCTTGGACACAGATTTAACTTATATTTAGGAACAGCTATGTGTTGATGATAATTGCTGGTAGTCCCTTAGAGCCTGGGATTGCCTCATTGGTTTCTACCATAAGTTCCCATGGGTTTACATTACTACAGAGCATCTAGACCAGGCCTCTAGGGAGGCTTTGTAATAAACCAACTCCTCCATGGGTCACTGTGTTAATATACCATGATAATTAGCATCTAACAATTATTCTAATTCGCTTTGGGGAGTTACGGTTTTTTCCCAGAAATTCCTTTTCTTCTACCCCTAGTCTCTCCTGTACCCTCCTTTTCTGGTGCTGCTGCCAGAGCAGAAGGATGATAAGCTGTTGTAGACTGAGCTGGTTGGGGTGCTTTTCCTTCTAATGTTAAAGCAAAATGCTTCAATGTGGTTGCTCTTGTGTTGCAACCCTGCCCACGTGTAATAACCTCACCCCCTGTGTGTCCCCACTGGGGGACATGCATTTATTGCTGATATTGCCTGGGGGTCTCAGCCATGGCTCTTCTGTATTGGGAACAACACACCGCTCGGTGGTGCCTGCCCCAAAGAATTGCAATCTAAGTATTTTACAAGATTGAAGTGACTGCAGAAATAATTTTTTTTTTTGGTTTTGTTTTGTCTTGTTTTTTCTTTGGGGGGGGGGGTGTTTTTTGTTTGTTTGGTTTTTGTTCATTTGTTTTTTCCCCCGGCCTCAATGCCTGGAATTGCCTGAAACTGATGCAGTTAAGTGAATACAACAAAAGTCTTGTGAACCGTTCAGGGCAATGGACAGGTACTTTGCCCATGTTATGGACTAAAAAAAAAGAAAGCTCCCTATTACGTCTGTGCCAAGCTTTGGTAGCTGATTTGATTTGGAGGAGATTCAGCCCAGTTAGGGGACTGAATCCTCACATCCGAACTGAATTGAGAAACCAAGTAAAAGCTCCAAATCAATTTGTAGCATCCAAATTGATTTGGAAAAAGATTCAGAAAATATTCAGTAGATTCGGAGATTCAGCCGTAGACTAAACAGGCAGCTGACAGCTGCCTCCAGCTGGTAAGTCTATTCGGGTTAGGGGAGGGGGGAAGGGAGAGATTGGGGCGGGGGCCGGGGCTGGGGCTGGGGTTGGGACAAGCTGGCCAGCCAGGGCAGGGGTGCATATTACTTGGCAAGGGGGGTGGGAGGGGTGTGAGATGCCAGATGTGGTAGTGCTGGGAGTGAGGGCTCTGCCCTGCTGCTGCTTGCACAGCCGGGAGAACAGGATGAGGACGCAGCTCACTCCAGGCAGAAGGGGGCAAGTGGCAGCAGGGCATAACCCCCACTCTGAGTGCTGCTGTGCCTGTATCCTGTGCCCTCTGTACTGGCTGACAAGTAGCAGCAGGGAAGAGCCCCCACTCTCAGCATGGATGCAGGTGCAGCAGCACTGGGAGTGGAGGCTCTGCCCTGCTACCGCCTGGAGAGATCCATGCCTGACCCCCGGCCCCCGACCTCCTTTGCTGGCTGGACACGTGGCAGCAGGGTGGAGCCTCCATGGCTCCCCCCACCAGAGAAGAGGCAGGCACAGCAGGAGGAGCCATGGGAGAAGCCCCCATGGCTGCCCTGCCTGGCCCAATGCCCCTCCTGGCCCAGCCTCCCAGCACTTTAAAAAAGAAAAAGAAAAGAAAAGCCCCACACTCACAGGCTGCAGCACCAGTGCATGGGGCCACTGGTCACTCATGGCAGAGCCCCTCTGTGCAGCACGGGGCAGTGGTGGGCAATGGGGATTGCCCACCTGGCACCCATGCAGCAGCTCCCCCATGGCACAGGTGCAGCATGGCTCAGCAGGGCGCTGCACACTGTCTGGGACCTGGGGTGGCTCCAGCAGTCACCCACAGCCCAGCAACACTCAGCCCCAGTGGCCCCAGCTCCCAGACAGTGCACAGCACCTTGCTGAGCAGTGCTGCACCCACACGATAGGTCACCCACACGATAGGGGGCACTGTGCCATGAGCAACCAGAGGCCCCAATCACTGCTGCTGCAACCGATGCATGCGGGGCCTTTTTTCAAAGTGCCATGACTAGGGAGATGGGGACAGGCATGGCAGCCATGGGGGCTTCTTCCATGGCCCCCCTTGCCCGAGGAGAGGCAGGCACAGCCAGAGGAGCCAGAGGAGAACCTGCATCGGCCCAGCTGTGCCTGCCTCTCCCCGTCTGATCCAAATCAACAAACCTCTCCAAATCAGCACCAAATCTTCCAAAACTGATTCAGCCGAATTGATTCAAAACAGTGATCAGAATCTCTGAATCGAATCACTGTCCTCTGAATCAGCCAAATCTGAATCTGAATTGAATACTTCCCTATTTGAACAGGCCTGCTCCCTATCTGTGAAAACATTGCTTGTGCAAAGACACCTGTACATGTATATATATCCATCTGTGTCAGGATGCAACCTAGGGGTGCGGTTAACTCCCCTAGCGCCCCCTACCTACCGTGACAAATCAGGTTTAAATGCACCCTCTTTATCTCTCCCACCACGTCTTTGCTGGTAAATATTGTTAAAGGGAGGCTGCCTTCTTACCCTCCTTGGCACAGTGCCTTGATGTATCTTGGCTCTGTCTAGTTGCCCGGTGCACTCCAACCTCTGGGGCTGCACATGAGTCCCACAGTTACCCGTGCCCTCCCGAGTCCCCGGACTCATCTCTGTTGCCCGCCTGTGCCCTCACGGGTGCCTCTTGGTTTCTCCTGAGGCTTGCGCCCCCACCAAGGCCTGTCTCCCACACTCTCGTACCCCGCACCGGGGCCTGTCTCCCCGTGGCTCTCGCAGCCCGCACTGGGGCCTTGCCTCGCGATCCCCGCAATCAAGGCTCAGGTGGCCATATCTGTGCCTGGCCTCCAGACTCCCTTTCCAGGTCTTGCACCCCACTGGGGCTTCTCACCTGTGCCTCCACTGGGCTCCTCCCGAAACTGCCCACCCTGGGGCCGGGGTCGGGACACCTCAAAACGCAGCACCCTCTCCGGCGCCAGGAACCCCCACACTACTAGTGAGCTCCTATGAGGCCTCCTCCACCCCTACAGCTTCACCCGGTCCTCTGGTCTTAACACCACAACAAAACAGAAAACTACCACTCCTGTGTTCCAACATAAATTCCAAGCCAACTGGCTAACCTTCGTACATATCCCTACTAGGGTTTCCTCCACCCAGTATCCTCATGCAGAAACCACTCAAACCATCAGGCTTCTCTGCTCTGCTTGCCCTGCATGCTCCAACAGAGCTCCACCTTTCTCAACTGCCAGAGGGGAACTGACCTCCAGCCTCAGTCTGGCTTGTTTATATAGGCCAGACCCTGCCCCCTTCTGGTCAGCTGACCAAACTGGTTGTCTCAGCAACCCACACCTGTGCTGCCCTGGTGACTGGCAGCTGAGCCCATCCCACTATTTGTCAGTAGCAAGCACCTTAGTGCCCTGCTACACCATCAAATGAATATGACTCTTAAAACTGGTATTTAGAAGCCCAATACTTCAATATTGCTTCCTGGTTCTGGGGTTCATGACTTAAAAAGAATGTCTTCAACTCAAGGGTGAAGATAGGCATTAGTTGAGCACAAATGTTATTCAAGTTCTTTATTTAGACACAAGTTACTAAGCTCAACACTGGGGTAACTGATACTGGAATAAGGCTGTAGGAGGTAATAGTTTCCTCCGACCTTTGAATATGTTCTCTGAATATGAATTTCAGTTTCCTGAATCACAACTACATCTGCTCAGGTCAAGCTTGTAACATGCTATATACAGGGAGAGTGGAAGTATCACAGCTAGCCACTACCTATGAAATATATCTCACAATGTAAATCTTCAGCCCCCACTGCTCAGCTGCTTTTAAAATAATGTAAACATGCAAAGATAGAGGATGTATTGATTCCCAGTTCCTGAGGACTACATTAGCATGAATAAGAAATGCCATTTCTAAGATCAAGTCAATAGGCCACAGCTCAATGTAGGGAAAAAAAAACAAAACACACACACATTAGGCCAGATGCTCAGCTGGTGTAAATGGATGCAGAACGCCGACGTTATGCCTCATACAGCAAGGCGCCGCTATCCATAGAGATATGCTGATGCACACTATCTAAACTTCTACCCTGACTTATTTGGATTCCCTGTAGGGTAGTTTCATGCAAAATGATGGGAAAAAAATATTATTGGGATTTCTGCTGTGCCAAAGCAAGTATACATTTATTGTATACAATTTTGTCCCTTGGGGGTAATCTTAGTTCATTTCAATGAATATCCTTCCTTCAGAAAGCTCTGATTTGCAGTGGCCCCTGCCCCTAATGAATGGTTTCCTCTTGGATCCATTTTGTTAGCTAACTCCACAGGTTGCTGATGCCTACAATCAATAGCAATAAAACTCACTCAATGAAGATTTCTTCCTAGTGGTTTCCCAGAATTATGCTGGATTTCCAGACCATTGTTTGTTTGATTATGATTCACTTTACAATTAAGTGGTAAGCAAGGGACAATCAGTTATACAGTAACCAGGTAATTAACAAAGGAAATGTATTTGGAGCCAGAACTTTACAGTGAAGTCATACTGCTTACCATTCATCATTTGATGGCACATGTTCTAAGAGCTGAAAATGTTCTCCTTCCTGTTTCCATCTGCAACCCAGGCACTGGACTGACATCTACCCTGCCAGCCACAAAGCACCAGCTGTCTGAGTGCCTTGCACTTCTAAGGGAGGCTGAGTCAGGCCATTAAAGACTGCCCTGCAATGCAGCTGCAAAGCCCCTTGCACTTTGGGACAATCTTGGTCAAGGTGCGATGGAGTCCTCTTGACTGGCATAAAAAGGACTGAACTAGGTGAAACAGGCCCAATGGCAACCTGAGCAAAATAGAACTGAAATTCATACACCCTGCAAGCATTACAACAAACATGGGACTGCAGGATATGCACACACCACTGATGGCATTAATTTCAAATAGCTAACTATGGAGTCAAACAAGCAGGCCCTGTATTGAAAGCAAAGTTCCCATTTCATTCATTATTCATGAAATGCACAGCTTGTCTGCCCCCAAAATTACAGCTTGTATTAATTTTCATGAAGAATGTATTTCTGAGGATATAATTAGTTAATTACTTCGAGTAAATATTAACCAAATAATAATAATAATAAAAAAAAACCAAGGAACAAAACAAAACTTGAGTTCTAGAAGAAATGCAGCATCTGCCAGTGATGACTTAGTCCTAATGATCTTTAAAAAGAATAGCAGAGACTTTTCAAACTGTCCATGTAGTGACAGTCAATTGAAACCTTGTACTTATGCTATATTAAAAAAAAACTGGACTATAAGTAAGCTATGATTGTCAGGGGTGGGTGCTATAAGGCCACAGTCCCTGCCTGCCCAGTGCTTTACTGGGGTAGCCAGGGGGAAACTGGATGTTCCTGTCACTACCAGCCTCTGATGTTCTTCTTTTGCCTGCCACGTCTTGTTGTCTATTTTTAATTATTGGGAGTTGGATATCAGCTGGGTGACAATCCATTTGAACCTGTTCACCTGGATGGCTTTCTTCATGGGGCTCCTCCTCTTTTTACACCCCACCCTAGTGACATCCAAGATGACACATATCATGGCCCAGATCTTGTGTTGGCTGAGTACTGGTTGCTACCTGTTGTTCACTTTATCCGGTTTAGGAGCTAGACTCTCTGTTTCAGGATTTCTGTGTTCATCCCAGAATCAACTTATTACAGATTCTCAAGTTTATCCCTGAATCAGTCCATTAAAGGCCTGTGAGGCTTCAGCCTTACATTAATTCATCCTCAATTCCCAGGTTTTTTAATACCTGGCAGTTCGATCAAGGTCCCTTAGGCCATCAACCAATAATAGCTTATCTCGAGTTCTAGGGTTAGACAAATCAAAACTCCTCCCATTCCCCTCCCTCCATACGTACCCCACCCCAAGTTCATCAATTAATCCAACTGAAAAAAAAATGCAATCAATTCCTTCTTGGACCCTGGGTTAATCAAAGAACCTGGGCCCTTCAAGGGTTCATGGCACAATCCAACTACATTAATGTCTCCCCTGTTGAGGTGGCAGTAAGCTTGACGTCAATTTTACTTTGAGTCCTGCTCTATCTTAACTTCCTCGGGCCAGAATCACCACCTTTGCCAGAGGACAAGGCTTTTCCTCCTGCTGCCTTCCTGGCATGTTGAGAGGGAACAGAGACCTCCCCTGAACAGTAACAACAACAAAGAACAATAAGGGAAGAGAGCAACAACCAAAGGCCAACTGCCCCTTCAAACTCACAAATGCTGCC
Source organism: Crocodylus porosus (assembly GCF_001723895.1). Lineage (NCBI taxonomy): Eukaryota > Metazoa > Chordata > Crocodylia > Crocodylidae > Crocodylus > Crocodylus porosus. The sequence goes on along the minus strand of NW_017728947.1, from coordinate 117,280,267 downwards.
CCAATCTCTTTCACTCCCACTGGCTTCCTCTCTTGGCTGCTCCTTTTTGGAGCTAGAAATACTGCTCTCGTGTTTCCTCTACCGATCCAGAAGAAGCGCATGCTACAAAAACACGGCTGCACATTCTCCCCTCTGGATAGGCTTCTCTTAGCACCTGAGGTAAGCACTTTTTGTGTATGTTCGCTAAGGCTTTCCTGGACCCCTTTCTTCCCTTTACAATGATATTAATAGGGTTGGTCAAAAAGTTTCTGTCAGCTGTTTTCCAGCAAAATACCAAGTTTTGGACAATACAGATATTTTGCACAAATTATTTATACTTCCCTCCAAAATGTTGAGTTAGTCAAAATAAAAACCCAGATCTAGTTATTAATAATTGTTTTATATAATTGTTATAATTAGAATCATAGAATCATTGAAAATGAGGGTTGGAAGGGCCCTCAGGAGATCACATCTAGTCCAACCCCCTGCTCAAAGCAGGATCAGCCCCAACTACATCATCCCAAACAAGGCTTTGTCTAATCAGGTCTTAAAAACTTCCAAAGATAGAGTCCACCACCTGTCTGGGTAACCTGTTCCAGTGCTTCACCACCCTCCTAATGAGAGAGATTGTCCTGATATCTAACCTAACATCTCTTGCTGCAACTTGATTATACACACCACAAAGTCAACAATTCAGGTATCTCTAAAGTAGGGTGGTTGTGACATAAGCTGTAATCTTGCCAATCATCAACTCTCCTCAGAGATAATTTATATTGAACAAAACTGTTGGTTATAATGACTCATGGGTATGTGTCAGGAGTTCTCATTGGAAGATCATTTAACCCCATTATCATTGCCTTATAAATGTTCCACAGCTGCAGGCCAGTTGTTCAGATAACTGGAACATCAATCAGGAACTTTTGCTCCACTTTGGCACTTACCACTTTTCCTCTCTTCCCCTCCATACCTCCTTCTTGTTTTGTTTTTTACCTTCTCACTCTCAAGAATCTAAGTATTTATCAGCAACCAAATGTGTTTATTTGCTATATTGTTATAATTAGAATGATATCTACTGTTAAGCTATTTTTTATACTGCTGCCAATGCCCCTTATACACACTCTTATTCCAAAATAAAAGTGACTTTTGCTCAGTTTAGTGCATACCCTTTCCCATGCAAATATAAGCTAACCCCTTTCCCTCCAAAATATTTGAATGGAATAGATGTATACATGCAAGCTAGGCTTATACTGGTATATATCATCTACCACCCTCTACTTGGCCCATGGGAGCGACCATCTTTGACTGTGAGGGATCACCACCGACAATACTGGTACAACTGTGTTAGTTTAACATCACTGCTTAGCCCAAAGACTGTAACATTTCTAGACTCAGATGATGGAGCTGGCCCATTTGTGCCTTGACCATACATGTCATCTGTAGCGCAGCTCTTTGAAGCGAGTAGCTCTTCAAGCTTTCTTTTGGCTCGACAAAGTAGACACTCCAGCATGTGAACAAAAAGCACAAATCTTTGCGTTATATTTCTTATACTAACATCTTTAAAGGCATGGCATGACTGAGCATGTGAGACCATTGTACATATTGCTGGTTGGGAAATTTCCAAGAACAGACCTGCCTGTGTTGGGAAGTGCCGGCTTGTCGAGGTTGAATGTTTTGGTGTTGCAATGAACTTCTGCCAACATGCAGTGAAAGCGCAGTGACATCCTGGCTCCTTGGTTTCCTGCCAAGATGTAGTGTGAGCTCCCGGTGAACAAGACCTGCAGCTATGGAGCAATCCTCCCTGCCATAACTATCCTCGAATCGGGAACCTCAGTGCTCCCACAGTCTGTGGAAGAGGTCCAGAATTTGGGCACTTCAGCATTATCAGGAGCTCTGGAGAGCTAAGACTTATTTGGAAATCTTGGCATCCCTAGCCATGTCAGCTTCAAAAGGCCCTCACAGCTGTGTTCCCCACTTCACTTCCCTGGACTCCCAGACTGGCTGCCAATGCCCAGTCTGCTCTGTAACAGCAGGCACCCCACGGCTCCACTTGGCCTCAAAATTTTCCTTTCAAAAGCATTGAAACCATCTCCTTTCTGTGCGAAATGTTTCAATGTCTAGTGTTTGTGCCCATTCAAAAGGAAACTGTACAGAAACATTGGAGTTTTTCATGGAACAGAAATTCTAACTTTTGACCTGCTCAAATTTTAATGCTTAAAAAAAAGACAGAATTTTCTGGTACTTGCCTCTGAACATCTCCTTTATACAAACAGCTCGTCCCATTGGGACTGCAGTTCTGGGCTAAGAATGTAGGTCCCCAACCAATTTGTAAAGAATGAGCTGCAATAACAGACCATCCAGCTGTAATTGAAAATGCTTCTTTTTCTGTTAATTATGTTTTCATGCGTCATCTGGGTTTTCAAACCCAGTCTCTCTGTTAATGACTGTGCCTGGGAATCTCCTTTTCATGTTTTGTGTGTGTCCTATTCTAATTAAAATAATACAATCATAGAAAATGAGGGCCATAAGGGAGCTCAGGAGGTCACATCTAGTTCAAGCCCCTGCTCACAGCAGGACCAGCCCCGACTACATCATCCCAGCCAAGGCTTTGTCCACCTGAGTCTTAAACACCTCCAAGGATGGAGAATCCACCACCTCTCTGGGTAACCTGTCCCAGTGCTTCATCACCCTCCTAGTGATATTTTTTCCTAATATCTAACCTCAACTTCCCTTGCTGCAGCCAGAGCCCATTGCTCCTTGTTCTGTCATCTGCCCCCACTGATACCAGCCCATCTCCATCCTCTTTGCAGCCCCCCGGCAGGGAGGTGAAGGCTGCCGTTCAGTCCCCCTCGGTCTTCTCTTCTGCAGACCAAATCAGCCCAGTTCCCTCAGTCTCTTCTCACCTGTCCTGTCCCCCAGCCCCACAACCATTTTCATTGTCCTCCACTGGACTCTATCCAATGTGTCCACCTCCTTTCTGTAGTGAGGGGCCACAGCTGGACACAGGACTCCAGATGTGGCCTCCCCGGTGCTGAACAGAGGGGAAGAATCACTGCCCTTGATCACTGGTAGCTCTCCTACCCATGCACTCAGGATGCCAGGAGCCTTCTTGGCAACAAGGTCACACTGCTGGCTCATATCTACCTTCTTGTGCAGTGTCACCCCAGGTCCTTTTTTGCAGAGCTGTTGCCCAGCCCGTCACCCCCGGCCTGCACCGGTGCATGGGAAGTTCTTCCTTTACTGTGAGTCTGACATGGCTGCTATGAGGTCTGCATTGCAATGAGGAACATTTTTTTGAGGAAATCATCCCCAGTTCCTAGGAAGTCAGCCTGGCTTCTCTGGGAGCCTCTCATATTGCACCATCTGCAAGGGGAGGGGGGCCGTGCTGTGCCTTCTCTGCCTGTACATACATGGATGGGGAGCCAAGACCTGATCCATGCAGAGCTGCCATGTTGGAATGGCTGGGAAGAATAGAAACCTGGACATGTTGAATAAACCTCTTTAAGATGGGCAGCCACCATCAGAAAGATTGAGCTGGCTGGCTTCACAGGGTGTATCTACACTTGCACTTAATGCACAGCAAGAAACTCCGGTGCATATCAAACTGGCGTTTATTGCTCTTGGGCACCGTGTTTGAATGTGCACCCAGGACTGCAGTGCAGCCTATCAGCCTGGGGCTGCTCCTGCCCAGCTCAATGTGCTGTGGAGGGGTGGCTGGGGCACAAGGGTGCTCCGGTACAGTGGTAGCCGGCAGGCAGCCCCACTCTGAAGCATCCTCATACCCTCATTAGCCAGCCCAGTCATCATCTACACGTGTCTAGCTGAGTACGAAAGAACGCTGCCATTGGATAGTACTTGTGTTTACCAGTGCCATCCTACACAGGGTTGTATTAGTTTCTTGTGGCCTTATAGAGCTACATATAGATGCTGCGAGGTTAACTGCAGAGCTGATTAGTCAGTAAACATCCCGTGTAGTTGCACCCACAAGGGAGGAATGAAACGCTAATGCACTTGCCTTGCCCTCAATCTTTATAAGGCACTATTACCCACCTTTACCCAGGGAAGGAAAGTGAAGCACTGAGGTGCTGCATGCCCTCATAATGCCATGAACAAGAGGGCTAGTCCTACACATGAGCACAGCAAAAATCCCAGGGCCAGACTAGAGCACTGCCAATTCCAAGCCTTGCCAAAGAGTTCCCTTTAAAATCAAATCTAAAGGGGACAGGGACACTTCATTGCAGATGTATGGCCATGCATAGTTTCTTATACATGTCAGAGGGCGGCAGAATGTGGAAGTGCCTATACAAATGTTATGTCCCGCTGTGCCCCCACATAAGCATTACTTGCCTTCTTTTTCTTATATATGCTCATTCATATTTCTAAAGAAGGTAAAATTACTGTATAGCTTTCACTATATGCAGCTTGATCTAGAGAAGGAAGAAACAGCTCCTTCAAGTTCTTTTGTATCTAGAGGAGACACCTGCTATTTTTGTTACAGGTAAAAATATGTGAGGTTCTGTTAGTGAATGAGTAATATTGCCTGTTTTCCTACAAAGTCCATTGACACTAAAAGATAGAAATATCAATCCACATTGAAAAATCATTTATTTCCGAAATGAACAGCTTAATCAACTAATTATACTCAGAAGTTTCCTATGTATGGAATCATATATTGGAGTGATATAAAGCCTAGGTAATTATTCAATGTATTACACTTACGAAATTCTTTTTTTAGATACTCTTCTATCAAGTAATAAAACTACAGATGTCATTATTAAAGACAGCTTTTGGTAGCTTAATATAAGCAGGCACAGTTGCTGAGAGGTGTTATTGTTCCAGTTATTCCGGTGTAGAGCAAGCAACCCTCAAGCTAAGTTGGAAAGCCGCATTTTCATTCTATCCCCTATTGGACATTAATGGAAATTAATAACATTACAAATCTACGCAGAACATTACAGCATCTCAGGGCTGTCCAGATACTAACTAATGAATTCTCTGTGATGCAGGTGGGGTTGTCTAGACCACACAGAGAGGGAAGTCATGGTCTTGCCAACCCTGGGGATTTTCTCCAGTTACAGCCAGCTGCTCTTGTTGCAGCCACGTTGCAAATCCCTGCTGTGAAATGCTCCAAGCCACACTTTGCCCTAGTGACAGTCACCGGTGCCCAGAACTGCCATGCAAGTGCCTGGAAGCAGGAAATCTGCCCCTCGACTTTAGCAGGCTATGGACTGAGCCATTAAGGAACCCGACTGCAAATCCCATTGTTTCCAGAGGTGTCGGAGAGTTGTGTCTATGTGTTTAGCTCATGCTGGTTAAAGGTAATTTGTCTTGAATTAGTTGTAGAGAGAGGGATGGGGGACATGACAGGTGAGGAAAGGCTGAGGAAGGTAGTAAAGCACTGGACCAGGCTCCCCAGAGAGGTGGTGCAGTCTCCATCCTTGGAGGTGTTGAAGACCTGGGTAGACAAAGCCTTGGCTGGGATGATGTAGTTAGGGCTGGTCCTGCTTGGACCAGGGGGTTGGGCCAAATGTGGCCTGCTGAGGTCCCTTCCAGCCGTCCTTGTCTATGAATCTATGATCTGGAATCAGGCTGCTTGGGATACCTCTAATGTCTGTTTTTTGTGGACTGATTCAAAGGCACCTAAACTGCCCATTCTTCTTCCAGGAATTGCTCTGACAGAGGCATTGGACAGAGCAATTTTACCAGCAGAAGTCCTAGCAGCACACTAGCCAGCAGGTATGCAGGCCTGAGCTGGAGCGAGCAGAGATGAGCTGGCAGCTTTCCCTTTCATTTTAACATTTGATTCGCAGTCTCTTTGCCTTTGCATTTTGCCCAACAAGAAATCAGCTACCAGCCAGGGAAACAGGCCTTCTACCTGGAAAGCAAGCTATAAAAACAGCATGTTCGCTAGGGATGGGCTGCTACTGGGACATGAGTTATGCATGGTGCCAAACCCAAGAGAAGGTGTGTTGTGCTGGGAGAAAACACTCCCAGACAAAACAGATCCTCGGTCTTCAGTGCTCCCATCTAAGAGAAAATGACCCCTTCATGGCCACCGTAATAACAAGGGAGCTCCTGCTGCCTGGCATCAAATGCTGATACCACCGTCAGGGGCTGAAATCTGAACTAATCCAGGTGAGGACAAAAGACCTGATAAACCCCCTTCTGAAAATCTGCCCTGTGAGGCTGACCACCATGAAGCCCCTCTCCTCTGCTGTCCGTTGGCATCCAGGGGTGTCCAGAAAGTGGTGTGCTGTGGAGATCCCTGGGAGCTAGTGCAAAGCCTCTTCTAGCTGCAAGCTGCTTTCCCAGGACAGGAAGGGTCAGCCCCATGTTTCCTTACCTCCTCATCCCCTGCACAGAGCACTAACCCATACAATGGGTCCAAGGGGTGGGGACTCCAGCAGCTCATGGTGATATGAAAAGAAGGTGGGAGAAAGGCTTGTGTGGATAGAAAAGACGCTTCCTCCACAATATAATGTGTCCCAGTGTCCAGATCATGCATGGAGGAGCTGTCATTTACTCACTGATAACTGCCCGGGTAGAGATATACAATTAGCCATTAGTCTAAAGTCAAGTAGAAATCAAGATTTATAATTTACAGGCTAAACAAAGGAGATATCTCTCTCCCTCTCTCTACACATATATACATACATACAGGCATATATACACACACACACGTAACCCGGGTGGTACTCCAAGAGGTACCTCCTCTCCAATTGAAGGGATCAAAGCAGGTGCACAAGTGCTGTAGGAGGTGTAGAGCAGAGCCAGACCACCAATAGGGACTTGACCATATACCTTTCAATACTGGGAACATAACAGGCACAAATCAGAGGGTATAGTAGACCTACAATGCCCCAAGGGGGCAGGATTCAACGAAGGTTAGACACTTACAATCATTGACAAAAAACAGGGTTAACAAAATATAAAACACAAACAGCAGAACAAACAATACGGGTCGGTGAAATATAAAAAGGCACAAAATGTCAAATGACAAGGAAACATAGGGCCTTGGTAGAAGGGGGAAAAACACAATGGCCCCTTTCCACTGCAAGAAGATTTGCTTCTTGTTAGCTCACACACCCCAAGTCACCCCAGCTGGGACTTGACCCCAGATCTCCCACAGGGTAGGCGGGGATGTAACCACACAGCCACCACTGGTGGCACTGCTACAGCCTGCTAGGGGGCTTGACCTTCCCCAAGCCCCGCCTCATGTCGAGCTGCCTGGCTTCTGATTGGAGGAGCTGGAAGCAGAGCTGGAAGCAGAGCTGGGAACCTCTCAGGTCACTGCTCAGATCCTTGCTGGAGCAGGGGATCCTCTCCTGCCGGCTGCAGCCTCTCCCAGGGGATCCTGGAGCCCAGCGGGGCCTCTCCTGCCGGCCGCACGCCGCGCTGTTGAGGGTCCCGCTGGTGCCTGCAGGTCCTGCTCTTTCAGGCTCTTCCAGGCTCTCTTTCAACCGCTCCCGCCCCACTGGCTCAGCTCTTGCCAGCTCTGTGAAGCTCCTTCTTTGTTGTCCCTCACTAGTCTCCCCTGAGTCAGCTGTGCTGCCTCTTTTATCCCCCTACAGGTGAGCCAAGGGGCCAATCAGGGGACAGGCGGGGGAGGGGGGTGAGTCTCTGAGGCCTGATTGGTGTGGAAAGGGAATCCCAAGTCCTCCAATCATCTTTTGCCCTTTCAAAAACCCCGGGTTAGGTCACTGCCAGCCAGCCCGTCACACAATTATTTTTTTTAACACCATCTATCCTCTACTTTGCTTAGTCTATAAGGTGCAAACCTACCTTGCCTTCAGATTAACATGTCTAACTATGTCTGTCCTCCCTTGCATATAGCTATATCTACATCTACATCTAGTACTGCTGGGGTGGTCAGGCTACAGTGCTAGTAGAGACCTGGATCACCGAATGTAATTCCCTGTATTCATAGACTACTCTTTTAAGCAAGGACCCCCCCCCCAAATTGCCACTTCAAAACAGAACAGGAGATGTCAAGAACATCATATCACACACCATCAGGGAGAAGCAGGGTGCACACAGGCATTCCCCCACCTGGTAAATTCAATGCCAAAGCAGTAGCTGGTTCATAGGTGTCAGGAGGAAGAGGACCCTGTTCCACAACACAGGGGAAGGTCACAATACTACCAACATCTTCTGGGCATGACTTGGCTCTTGTTTATATTGGTACTGAGGGAGGGTGACACCAGTCATGGTATCTATGGACTTGGTTCAATGTGAGTTTAAACCAGTCTCATCTCAGGCCTCATACAAGTAGACCAACTATGATCTGACCCCCCAAATGCTGAATATCCACTTACCATTGACCTAACCCCTATGACACCAGCAGGATAGTCTTGTGAGTGAGGGGTAAGGCAAAGAGCATTTTCTTTAAAACATGTGGATACTTTCATTAATATTATTCCTGTGGCAACATCAGGTACAAGGTGTTTGGGACCAAAGTTTCAGTGGGTATAAAAATGGTGCAGCTGAGCAATGCTAGGAGCATCCTGGCAGAGAACTGGCCTTCTCTATCTTTTCTTTTCTCTCCCATGACATTATTATGCTTTCTGTTCATGAATATGTCTGTCTTCAGTTGGATAGGGCATCATTTGCGTAACCTTCCAAACAATACCATTAGTGTTCTTCTGTTAACCACTGTCTGCCTTTGGCAACCTATAAATAATGCATGGTCTTTTACTTGCTTGTGGTCAGATTGTTAATGGTTCAGCGCCAATCTCCAGCTGATGTTTTTGCAGAATTATTAAGTATTGGAGCATGCCTGTGATTGCTCCACAGCATTTCCATTTCCTGCTTGTTTGTAGCTGCTCACCCACATGGAATAATTAAATCTCCCACCTCTCCCACTAAACACAAAATAATAATAATACAACCTGAAAGATCAGGGAGAGCACATTGTATGGAATCGTACAATTCAAAGACAATCATCCACATTCTTCCTATTGCACTTTTTATCTTTGCCCTAAAGTCATTTTTGTATCACTCGAAGCATCACAAATTGTATCTTGGTAGGTTCATATTAGAAAAACTCCTTAGATTTGAGAATTCTCTATTTCAGTTACTTCATTAGTTCGCCCTATAATTTTCTGCTCATTAGGAAGTGGGATTAACCACACTCGAGATTAAATAGTCCATTTGCTTTAATGACAGATCTTTACAACTCCACAGTTCAGTTTTGCCAATTGATTTTGCTAGGCACTCCCTTTCGCAGAAGAAACAGCAGAACTGCTCCATCGGGGAATTCATTTCTGGTCCTTAACCCTCCACTCACCAACAGTTGAAATACGATGTTGAATCACTTGACTATGTTCATAATAAACCCTTCGTGAAGGACAATGACTGCATCAAGCACTCCATTGCACTGAATTTGACACATTGCAAATTAAGCTGATTTTCTATTCATGCAGTCTACTAACACCCTTATTCTGCTGCCTAATGCCCAACAATTATTACATGTTCCAGCTGCTTAGTACAAAGGACCACAACCTTTTAGAGCAGCGGGCTAGGTGCCTATGACCTGGCAGCACTATAGGCTGCCACTCCTCTTCAAGAGGAGGGGAAGGGAGGTGACTTCCAATGCGAGATAGAGGGGAAGGAGAGAGCCGAGCAGGGAGCGCTGTGGAGATGATCAGTGGCACTGCACAGGGCAGGGAAGGGGACAGGCTGACCTGAGCTGCTTGCCACTGGTCCCCCATGCCAGGGGCTAGATCCAGTCCCTTTAGGGCTGGATCCATCCGGCAAGCCATAGGTTGTGCACCACTGGCTGAGTTAGATTTTTGTTAGAATCAGAATCACAGAAAATGAGGGTTGAAGGGAGCTCAGGAGTCACATCTAGTCCAGCCCCCTGCTCCAAGCAGGACTAGCCCCAACTACATCATCCCAGCCAAGGCTTTGTCTAGCCGGGTCTAAATTACCTCCAAGGATGCCAACACCTTTCTGGTAGCCTGTTCCAGTACTTACCAACCCTGCTCATAAGAAGTTTTCCCCATATCTAACCTCAACTTTCCTTGCTGCAACTTGAGCCCATTGCTCCTTGTCCTGTCATCTGCCCCCACCGAGGACAGCCCAGCTCCATCCTCTGTGCAGCCCCCCGGCAGGGAGGTGAAAGCTGCTATTCAGTCCTCCTCGGTCTTCTCTTCTGCAGACTCAATCAGCCCAGTTCCCTCGGCCTCTCCTCACCAGTCCTGTCCCCCACCCCCACAACCATTTGCCTTGCCCTCCACCAGACTCTCTACAATTTGTCCAAGGACCTTCTTCTGTTGGCAGAAAACTTAGCAGGGGCTGACAGATCAACCATCCCCCAGCGGCTGCCAGCACAGCTGGGGCATGGCAGTCATGGAGGCTGCAGGGAAGAGTGTTAGCGGTGCCTGTTGCCTCCTGCAAGGTGCACAGTCAGTCAAAATACATAGGGTCAAAAAGGCTGCCAGTGACTTTGTTGCTCCAACCCAGCTCAGGGCAAAGCAAGATCAGGAATTGCTTACAGTGGGGAGGGATCTTCCAGGCCAGGGAGCACAAAATGAAGAAGAGGCAGAACCCACAAGGGGCCTAAAAAGATTCAGGAGAGCCCAGCAAGGTGCTAGGCTGAAAGACGCTGGGGGATGAGCTACAAAGTGGCCTTAGGGTCAGGTCTGTGCTACTGGGATGAAGCCCCTGGGCAGTAGAGCAGGGATGTTGCCCCTACTCTCTGAGTGGTGTCGGTGCAGAGGGGCCAGCAGTGCACACAGACTAACTGGACAAGGACCTCAGGAGATGAACAGGCTCAGGGTAGGAGGGTCAAAGGTGATGACTGGCCCAAGGGACTATAAAGGCACAGGAGGAAACAGTATGCAACGAAAAGGATGGAGACTTCAATCCCTTCCTTCTGCAGGCTCCTTCGGCACAGACATCCAGGCTGCTGGGGGAAGGGGTGCAAAGATACCTGCCTCTACCATGCACCCACACAGAGGGGAACAAGGCACTCCATCCCTGGGCTGCAGGTAGCACAAGGTGACAGCATCATGCAGGGACAGGAGGCAGGGAGGTAGCACGAAGGTGGAGTCTCGCCTGCTGACCCATGCTAGCACCTCCCTGAGTGCTGCTACAATGCAAATAAATCCCATTTACCACAGAGTGCAAAAAGAGAAAGGAGGTCTGGTTGGCTGTGGGGACTGCAATCTAACAGAGCGCCCTTGCTGAGATAAAGGCAGCTGAATCCCACAGATACTATTTTGTTAGCCATCTCTTACAGCTGTGGACCCTCCTAGCTTACTGCTGATACCTAAAGGATGCCTCCTGTCGTTTGAAAGCACTGTGCTCGCCACGCCTCTCAGATAACACAGCAAAGCAGGATGCATCATTACTCCAGAGATTAAAACATTTCCCCTTCATCACGGACACAGCAGTGTGGCTAATCTGTTCTAAAATCATGCTGTACCTGCCGACAGTCCCAATATCTGCATTTTAAAGCCACGTGCAATGCACACGTGTCCATGCATGCAAGGTGATGAGGAAAACATAACTGAAGCAGCGTCAGTATGCTGTGCATTGCTTTTCTGCAGCCTGAAGAGGCCCTCATTGCTGAAACGTTGCCTGCAACCTTCATTGCCATCCCTGGCACGCAGACTAACAAATAACTGCCGGCTATGTTTGGGAGTAATAAAGCAGCACAATCCCATATTTTTCTCTTGGCTCCTGATGAATCCCTGCTTAATCTTTAGCAAATAGTCCTGTGTCTTAATCTGGGAGGTGATGGAGTGGCCCACATTATGAAATACCCACTGTGCTCCCACCGTCCTGCTCCGCATAGCCAGGAGCTGTTGATAATCTGACCCCTACAGCTTTAAACCACCATTGGAAGTGTAGCACTCATGAATGCACGGGAAGGTGGGAGCTTTGTTTCTAATGTGGTTTTCTGTCAAAAGAGAATTTTAAACTATGTTTGCAAGTGTGCTTTGACAGAGGTTGCTTTGTACATCGGTTCCCATATACCTCTCTGTCCGGGAGAGTTTTCCCACATAGATGTTTTTTGCATTAGAGGCTTTTATCTTCATGCCTTCCCACGTTATGGAGACAGCAGTGGGTGAAATGCAGATGTTTGGATGTTGGTGCTGTGCCCACCTAGAGAAAAAACAAATAAGCCAGACGTTTTGCCACCTCCTGTTATTTCCAGAGAGATGCCTTCCTTCTTCATTGCTAGCCAATGCCCCAAGGGCAGCAGAAATGAAAGGATGGCAATGGTATTAGAGGCCTTTGGATGTTAACAAAAAAGTTTTGGCATGGATCTGGGATGAGCGCTGAGTTGAGGTCCAGGCCTGTGGGTACCCAAACTATCCCACCCATCCCAAGTGATAAATATTTATCATCATCATGTCAATGAAGCCCCTTATGGGCTTGCTGAAATTATTAGAGCACATGACTCCCTAAGAAACCATCAGAAAACCAAAATGTAGAATCACTTATTTACATGTGACAGAAATGCCTGCGCCTGAAAATATGAAATGAATTTGATTTACTCTGTCCTCCTGGGGGCCTGCTCTCAGACCCTTTGCTCTGGTTTCTATTTTTCTGCCCAATCGCAATCTTTTCAATGAAAGGCATTCATTAATCCTTTCACAAGCACCATTACAGCTGTGAGACAGAGCCATCAAAAACCAGCAGCAGCCACTTTGAGCATTTTTGGTCTCACAGCCAGAGGCAGGTGCTCTGCAGATCACATATGTAATATCAGTGGAATACAAACACAGTAGACAAGCTCAGAAATAAGTTTTGCACCTAGTAAGAAGAGGGGGAAAAAGGACAGATTGGCTAGGAAACAAGACCACAGCTGTGGCGAGGGCACTCTGTGCTGCGGCTGAGTGTAACATCTGGTCGCTGCTGACCTTTTCAGAACAGTACTTCACAACACTGGCAAGCCACCATCTCACTCCTTCTCCAAAAGAGCCACCAATTAAAAATGCATTACCACTGTGCTCTACTGCAAAGCCAGAAATGGTGCATATTTATTCTGCAAATACTCAGAGCAAGTTTTAAAAGAGTTTGTTTGGTTGGTTTTTTTCATATCAAGTGTATTTAAAAATTAATTGGCCTCACTTGTGAAAAGACTCAATGACAATGAAAAACCTCCATTTATAAATAACATCTACTTCTGCCTGGCTACTTCCTGCACAGAGCTGAATAGCTCACTGCTCTGCAGCTTTTGACTCTGCCCTATTCTTCTCCCTCCTACTATTTTATTTTTTTCTTGTAGTGGCTCCAGTGGCCTAGCCACTACAAGGGGCCAGTGCCCTGTTGCATTACACGCCAAATGACATAACAGAAAGACAGCCTCTAGGCACGCTGTGTGAACAGGCGGGGAAAAACTGGACAGGGGAATACAACCAGATACTAAAATGCCCTAAATCAAGACATTTCTCCTTTGTTTCCCATTCCCATCCAGCAGGCAGGAAATCCTTCCACCTCGAACTGGAAGAATTCATCAGCTTAGCATAGAAGAGCTCCTATTCCATTATCTCTGTTAGGGTGACAATAATTTGGATTTTGGGGAACACTGGATCTTGGGAAGCACTGGATTTGCAGCTGAATACAAGGCATGACCTGTAGACTAGCAGAGCTGCTGACCACAAGTCAGAATGATATTTAAGTCAGCCATTTGCTTATGCTAAGTAACCATCTTAACCATTGTCAACCATTTTTGTCTGGAAAAAGCAGCAATTGAGTCTGTGTGCTGTGAACCAGCTTCGGCGAGGAATGAGATAAGATACAGGGGCCCAAAAAGGGTGGAAGATGGTACAACCTGAGACAGAAAAACAGATTGGAATGTGAAAAACAACACGTAATTAGTAACAGAATCTGAGATGAACATATGCAAAAAGGTGAATGGTGACTGGTCAAGAAGCCTCCAAAGGCATCCAGGTTTTGTTCAAAGTCCACCCATTGACCAAAGAAGAGAAGTCAAAGTTTTAGACATGTGCTCACAGCAAAAAGACATGTAAGTGAATGAAATGCATAGGCAATTCCACGCCAATGAAGCAAACAGTAAGCAGAGGCGGAGCTTGAGATGGGAAGAGAAATCGGTGTAACAAAAGGAGGGACAGAGGTGGAGTGAATATTAATGAGTATAAACCAAAATGTATAAATGTGGGAAAAAAACTATTGTTTGTTGCTGCTCTCCTGGTTTTGTGGGCTGTATGTCTGTGAGGGACCCTTGTCTAAAGCTGTCTCCATTCTGAATAAAGCTGATGCGAACAATGTGTGCTGGTGTTTGCTCCCTGTCTGCTCTGGCTAACGAGTACCCGGATCTATGAGCAGTTGGACAGTCATCTTCTTAGTTGCTGGACGCCGCATGGAGTCGGGGGCTAACAATCTCTCCTTCCTCCATGCAGAGCCAGCCTCTGGAAATCATAACATCACAGAGAATGAGGGCTGGAAGGGCCCTCAGGAGGTTACATCTAGTCCAACCCCTGCTCAAAGTAAAACCATCCCCAACTAGATCATGCTTGGCTTTGAGTTCGAAGTCTATGAATTGTCAGCAAGCCAGCCTTGCATTTTGCACCTGTGCTTCCATCTGCGGTTGCATGTCCGAAAAGAATTTCAGCCAAACAAATTCTCCCTCAGGATCCCGGGCCCTCAACAGTGGTTCATGTATGTAAAGATATTCTAGCTTTGATGGAGCTATGGCAATTTACACAAGCTGAAGATATTGCCTACTAAATTCACTGCAGCCCAGATCCAAAGAGCACTGGAGTCAATGGGAGTCCTTCCGTTGGCCACCAAAGGTGGTGGAAAAGACCTCCTCAGTGGTATCTAGCTGGCCATGCCACTCCAAAATGACTGCCTCTGACAAGCACCACAAACCAAACAGCACATACTTACTCCTGCATGGGGAGGTGAAGAGCCAAATCGATCATAGTCAGGAAATACCTGCATGGATAAATGATTTCTGATTGAAGACCGCACTTTAATCTAGCAGACAGAGGCATAACAAGATGAGAAATAAGACTATTCAGACTAAAGAGAGAGAGGCTAAATAATCATTAAAAGCACCTGCCTAGAAACAGTGTGTGTTCGCTCCCTTACCTGAACCCACCACTGGATATCTCTGCTGAGGGTGTGCTGTCATTCAGACAGAAGTTCTGGGTTTGATGAAGCTATTATTGAGTGAGGTTCTCTGGACTGGTCTATGCGGGTGGCTGGGCTAGATGATAATGGTGGTACCGCACCTTAAAATCTATGAGTATGAATATTTATGAGTCTGGAGCCATTTGTCAAACTGAAACCCATTCAATAAATAGCTGCTTGAGACTCTGGAAATGTTTTCCAATTTGTTTTTCAATATTTGGTTCATGTTAGTGACAAGTAATGTGTATACTTCTTCAAACAACCAGTATCTCTGCTCTGTGTACTTCTCATGAGGAGTGTTTGAATCATAACAGTGATGGTTTTGGATTAAGATAGCTAAAGATCACTGTGGAAGCAAGGAAAAATGTATGCAAATAGGCAGAAGGGGTCACATGGTGACAGAACCGGTCATAATGCATCACTTTCAATATTATAATACATGCAAATGTCAAGGTTTTGGTTCACGAAAGCCCTTAACTAGATACTTAAGTCCCCTTGGTTTAACATTACTCTATGCCAACTTCATGATGAGTTTAGTTTAAATTTTGCCCATAAGTCTTTTCTACCACTGCTTCCGTGTGCTCTATTGTGACGAGCAAAGGAATGCACCTTACTTTCTCTGTTTACTTCCACTTGAAAGCCAATTCAGCAAACTAAATCTACTGATGGAAACACAACAGAGAACACTTTAGGACCTGTAAGGTCTCATGCACCTTGCTGCATATTTAAGGATAATAAAACAGGGCCTTGTTATTTAGTAACTTATATGGTAAATTTAGGCAGCTTTTGGAGCTCTCAACCACTGGACTGGCTACACATTAACATGTTTTAAGTAGCTTAAAGCACTCATTATTCAGCTTAAAGTTATACCACTTCAGGGCAGGATTATCTCTAATCTGCCTAATTTTTGTTCCTGTTCTCCTGTGTGGCCACTTCCCATAGCTTGTCCACCCAAGTTGAAGTCCTTCAGTATCTCAGAATGCAGTGGCCCCTCCTGAGTCAGGGTCAGTGGGGACACTGGGGTGCAATGGACCTGGGCATGGTGCCTCGCCCCCCAGGAATATGGTTAGAGCAACTGCCCCAGCCCCAGAGCACCTGGCAGCCGCGGTGCCCAGACCAGCTCTGCTTCTTCCAGCCACGGCATGGGCAATGAACACCACCTGAGCTATGGATTGGGCCCCTCAGAGCAAGCAAGCTCCAGAGGTGAATCACTGGAGCTCTCTGGTCTCATGGAAACTGATTCAGTGGCTCCGCACTAAAAACAGGGCTGCTGGTCTTAAGCTCTGACAGCCCTGCTTTTAGTGCAGACCCACCACAGCTCAACAAGACCAGAGAGCCCCCAGGAAGCCGTTTGGTGTTGTTGAGCTTCAGCACCTCTGTGCTGAGAGCAGGGCTGCCAGGGCTTAAGCCAAAAACCCTGCTCAGTGTGGAGCCACTGTGTTGGTTTCAGCAAGACCAGAGGTCCATGGAAGGTGATTCCCCAGGCCTCTCTGGTCTTGCTGAAGCTGACATGGCAGTCCTATTCCTAGCCTTGCCCTGCTCTCCAGGTGTTTAGGGGCAAGTTGCAGCTGTGCATGGGAAGGACAGTCAGAGCAGGTTTTTCACCTGAGGGTGTGACTACTCTACTAAGCTGATCAAGACTAAGATGCTTCACATGTGTTTGGCTTACAACATAAGGTCCAGCAAGTCCCTCATGTAGGACAAATCACTGGTGAAGGCTTCAGTGGGATGGAATGACCCTGAATGCAAACTGGAGAAAACTTTTTCAAAATCAGACCCAGCCTGGAGAAATCCCAAACTCTTACTCCCATTAAAGCCATTGAGATTCAAGGACTCTTTGTCTTATCCTATTACTTTTCTCCTATAGTCAACAAAAGAGAAGCAAAGGCAGCAAGACTCCTATTTTGGGAAAGATAGCTTTGACTTCTTTTTCTTATATCACATACACCAGAATCTGTAGTAAATTTTAAAAAAAATCTGACCAAAAAGCAATTCCAATAGAAAAACCGAAGTGACATTTTTTGCAAGTTTGGTTTCTGTTCATTTCCCAACCAACCACCTTTACATACTTAACATCAATTTAAGTTGCTGTAAATCTTTAGATATTATTCCAAAAGAAGAAATATCTATCATCTTACATATAAACTGGGCTTTTCTGGGATAATAATACATGAAGACTAAAAGCAATATTCTCACTGAAATAATCAGATTCTCACCCCAACAGTAAATCAGTGACAGCTGGTTGCCAAAAAACAATAATAGTTTTCATAGGTGTCTTTTTAACATTCATGTAACATTAAAGAGACAGTCATTGTAATGCATGCATTGTACAAAATAGATAAATGCAATTGGTAGTTCTTTATTTCTATCTTAAATAAGCTTCAGAAATGTGCTTTTATATTGTTGTTACTTTAGTGTTGGCTGCAAATCAAGAATATAAAGAACTGTGTCTTTTCTCTCTCATGCCAGTTTAAGTCTATTAAGTTTAATGAACTCATTCTAATTTTTAGTGTGGAATTAAATATTTGTGCAACACCTAGTAAAGGCTATACAGTAGGTCAGAAAGTGTGTGTTTATGTAATTTTTTAAATACAGTTAAAAAAAGAATCTTTTGGAGAGCTACACATAAATGTAAGGGTAGGTGTGTCTGAATTTAGGCAGTTTTCCAAGGCTTAAATAAATTTGCATCTTTTCAAAACCTAAGAAATGTTATGAACAATATTCAAGAGAGACAAGTGGGAAAAAGCTCACCGGCTGAGGAAGGTTGCAGGGCCACACCTGAACATCTTTAAGGATCTTTTCTCAGGGCATGGCTGTATTAATTCACATACAAGCACTTGCAAGGCCGGGTGTAGACCAAACGAGGGGCGTGTGTGCATGACACGTTAAACTGAGCCAGGTGCCTGCAGGTGGGTGGGGTCTATTGCAGCTGTGGAGGGAAGGACCAGCCCCCGCCCCGAGCCCAGGAACTGCTCCGCCCACCGGCAGCTCGCCCTTCCCACCGGAGAAGAAAGTAAGTCCGTGGGGTGTGTGCACAACACAGGGGGTTAATCAGCCTTAAATTGAAGTGGCGTTTTTTAAAACTCACTGCTTCAATTCAGGGTTCCAGTTTCATCTACAAACACCCTATATGACCAACTGGATGAATGATGGTAATTTTTTATGATTCATCAGAAGAACTGATTCATATTCTGGTTAAAAACGTAACATGAGTCTTCCTATTAGTTTTGAGCAAAGATGTGCCTATATTACCAAAAACAGGAAAAAAAAATGCAACTGGGAATGTGTAGGCCAAAGACTAAAATAGGAAACGTGCAGATTTAGACTGAAAAGTCTTGGTGGCGTTGTGTAGGAAAACCTACACAGCAATTGCCTTCTAAATGGCTAGTTACACTTACCAATATTAATCCTTATTTTCAGTTCTATATGTACCAAATTCATGCGACTGAGTGCATCTACAGGAGACATTTACTGCAGAGTTGCCCAATTAGCTCCATAGGAAATGCCCCGGCATCTAAACAAGCAGTATTATTAGGATGGAGAAAACTAATTAACTCTGTTGTAGGTTAGTACTTGTAAACACAAGTACTATCCTGTGGCAGAGTTTTTAACTCTGCAGCAACACATGTGTAGATGCTGATGGGACTGTCCCGGGAAACCTCATGGCCTGCAGCAGGCAGAGCCCCTTTCAGGCTGGGCTTTGCCCTCCTGCTACCCCTGACCCCAGGGTACCAGAGTGGGCCCTGCGCTCCCCACCACCCACTCGCTGTCACTTCCCAGCATCCGCCTGCCACCGCTGCCCTCCCCCTGCCGCTCCCTACCTTCCCGCCTGCTGCTGCTGCTCCTCTCCCTGCCCACCGATCTGGCACCGTGTGGCTTCTGGCTGCATGGCTGGGGCTGCAGTAGGCAGCAGGAGCTGACCCGGTCTGGCAAGCCCCGAGGACTGGGGCAATAACTGGCTGTGCCCCCCGTCCACCCCCATCCTTAGCTGAGTTTGCACTCCTAGACAAAGGAAGGGCAGGGGAGCAGCCCTAGGGGCACCAGGCCAGAAGCCGGTGCCTAGCAGGGTTGGGAGCTGCCGGTAGTTCAGGGCTAGGAGGGCCTTGATGCTGCAGCCCCTGGGTCCTGCAGCCAGCTCCTTCTGCCACCTCCTCTTGGGTCCTGCTGCCACTGGTGCCTTAGAAAAGCATCCATGGGAAGATAGCAATTTTCTAAAATTGTTAGGGGCCCCATGGACAGGATAGAATGGCCTAGCAAGCCAGATCTTCCCTAAGGACTGCATTTTACCCACCCCAGATCTAAAACATTAATAAACACAGTGAACAGCACTGGGGCCAGGACAGACCCCTGTGAGACTCCACTCCAAACCTCTTGCCATTCTGACATAGGCCCGTTAATAATTACCCGTTGCTTGCAGCTGTTGACCCAGTTGTCTGCCTATCTAATAATATTCCCTGTAACGACATAAGTGTGTAAAGGCAAGGATGCCATTTCCACTACTCTGGGTTTCAAGTCAGTCAGATGCCCTCTGTCCACACCACAGTGCCCGTACGTGCAGCGTCAGAGCGCTGAGCTGGGAGATAGCCCCCGTCTGCAGAACCAATGCAAGGCACAGTCAGGCCAGCCGCACGGACAGCAGATGGTGCATGCCTGTCTGACTCAGGCACTGACTCAGTCACACACCCAAATTTTCCACCTGAATTTTTTTTTAGTCTTTGTTTCTACCTACGTAGCTCTGGTCTTGGGGTGGGTAATGTAAAATTAGGACTGCTAAAGCTATTTAAAAATTAAAAGGAAAATCTTACTCTCAATTCACACCCTCCTGGTGTCTTTCCAAACCCATCTGCCTTCAGCCTATCATTTCCCTAGATTTTTTTTTTTAATGTTCATGTCTTTTCTCCCTAAATAAGTTACTTCCCTAGTCTTACTTTGTTCACAACTCGTCATCTAAGAATGGGAAAGGCGTGATGCTATCTGAGCATCCATCTCTCCCCCTAAACATAGCCTAGTCTAAGCCAATGTGGCTTTTCACAGAGAGGATTACAGAGCACTTCTGATATTATTCTCAATTCCTGGCTTATTTTTGTGTCTGCTGATGATTTTACAGAGAAATCAATAAAGAATCTAACTGCCTGCACAGAGAGTATTAAGAGCATCCTTCATCTCATTGCTCAGGCCAGAAGTCATTTTTTTAATGCCAGAAGTGTATGCTTCACTTGCTTTTACACCTATGTCATTGGTGCAATGTCGGCAGCTGCTAGGAAGTTCAGAAATGCTTTTCAAATCACCCACACAGCTTGAGTAAAAGTAAGTGTTCAGATGAAGGCCAAGTCCACATGAAGTGTCCAGATCACCAACCCCGCAACCCTCCCCAACCCCCAAATAAACCCTGCCTTGAACCTTTACTTATTTGCTAATTCATAATCATTTGATTGTAAGGGCGTTCTCTCTAATTCTTCCTATACAGCACTAGGCACAAAGGGTTCTTGCCTACAGCTGGCTGGAAACCAACACATTTCAACAGATGGTTGAAACTGATGTGTCTTGGTTTCAACAAGCTTTCACAAGCACAAATTCCCAAAATCTGCTCCAGCACTCGTACCTCCAGACTTCCAGGCACCCGGACCTCCTTGAAACCAAGGCAGCCCCATCACACACCGTGTTCCAGGGATGAGAACCAGGCAACTCCAGCACCCCAGCTCCAAGGGAACCAGCCATGCCAGCGCTTCTGGCCTTAGCTGGGTATAACATGGATAACCAGGTAGGGGATGACCCAGGCCACGACTTTAGCCTTTGATTTAAAAAAAATTAAAAAAAAAATCAGTTGCTGTTAAATACTAAGAGTGAGGCAAGAAGAGCCCGATGAAGCTTTTTCCCATAAGGTTACTGGTGCTTCTAGAAATAATAATTGTCAGGGCATTGCAACAGGGTTCATGTGTTTTGCTGTTGTTCTTTGAGGGCTGTAAGTAAGTGTTACGGCAAAAATGGTCAAGTCTGGGCATGTCCGCATGAGACACGTACTGTGCATTAGCCTAATAATACTGTGCAGTAGTGTGTCATGGCAAAAACTGTGCTAATAGCCTACTGCGCAGTGTTATTAGGCTAATGAACTGTAAGTGTCACTAAATAACCATGTAACTGTAGGCACTGCACATTTAGTTAATACTTTATTAACCAAGTACTAAACTAAATGTGCAATATCTAAGGTTCATTAATAAATGTGTAGATGAAACAGGTTTCAGGTGGTCTGCTCTGGACCACCGTATATATGTGAGCATGCATGTCTGTGTGAGCACATGATGTTGACATGCACGTGTACGCCCACCACTGCAAGGTAAGAGTGTGCTTACAGACGCTGGACATGAATACAGATATTATTCACATAGTGTAGTCAACCCAAGGGCAACACCATAAGCAATTTAGCCCTAGCTCACAGCAGGTGCCTAGGAGGAAGTATTATGGGAAGAAAAATGTTCACCTGATGAAGGCACCAGGACTGGAGAGAGCCAGGTTCACTTTTTGACTTTGCTGCCCCCAGCCCTTGAGAAAGTCAATACCTCACTGAGGCCAAGGGATAGCTCAGGCCCTGTGCGTGTCCAATATCTAGTCCAAAACCACAGGTGATGACATCAGAACAAAGGGGGCTGAGAGGAGCCCCTGGAGTCCAATCCACAGATCCAGCCTAGCCAAGCCCCTTATTTAAGGCAAGTTCATCTTCCTCTAAACTACTGATTTGGTCTAAACTATGAACAAACACATCTGGGCAGGGTGCTATTAAAAACCTGGTCTGAATCTTGCTACCTGAAGATGCCACAACACTGGGGAAAAGAGTAAATGGGTTGCATGACACCCTGGGTAATAGCCTCATTATGCTTCCAGGTGTCTTTTAATGGGTGCTTTGAAGACTTAAAAAGGTGTCCTATACCCTTTAGCCTATGTTTCATACATGTTCCTATAGTTATATCCAAATGCAAACAGATTATAGGTACCACTGAAATTAAACTACTTTGTGTTTTCACTTGGTTACATCACGATGCCAAAACTATCTTGAGTATGGTTTATTTCTGAGGATATGTATTAAAATTCTGTAGGCTTCATGCTTAAAATGTGATGGGATTCACAGGAACAGATGCTCAATATCATTTTGTACTAGGATCTTCGCACCTACCCTGTTTAACTCGTGATGCCAAAAGTATAAAGGCAGCATCCATGTGTGGGAACAGAAGGGAGGCATGAAAAAGAAATAATCAACATAGTCCAAGGTTTTCTCTTAGTAATAATTAATACCTTAGACTCAAGTTGCTGATATTATTTCCACATTAAAAAAGCCAATGAGAACTATTTCTTCCTTTTCTTAGAACAAGGTTTTGATAGGGAATAAACACTTAATACCATTGATATAATGATTATCCTAAGGAGCCCAAAAGCTAAAAATATTGAAGATGTTTTTGTTAAAAGTATAGGATAAATTTGCTTCTGATTTGAGAAGAGAGTAAGGTACAAACATGTTATCTATAAGGATGCAGCGCAGACACCAGAAAGGACTCCATTTGTTTGGGCAGTTTCCATGGCTGGTTGACAGAGATCTCCAGCTGCTCCGTGCTGTGATTCCCAAGAGGCCACTAGTGACGTTTTATGAAGTGATTCTGAAATTTGCCAAAGACTGAAAACCTCGGGAATATTCTCCCACGCTGATGGTGTATGTCTCAATGTGCACGGGCACAGTGACCGGGGCATTCCCACTCAACCTAGAGCCTCCAAAACACTGCCATTTAGATGGCAACCACACTGCGGCAAGACTTTGGTCCCCCCACTACAGTTTTGGCCCCCCCCCCCCTACAGAAAGGATTTGGACAAATTAGAGAGTCCAGTGGAGGACAATGAAAATGGTTGGGGGAGATGACTGATGAGAGGAGGCTAAGGGAACTGGGCTGATTGAGTCTGCAGAAGAGAAGACCGAGGGGGATTTGATAGCAGCCTTCACCTCCCTGCAGGGGGGCTGCAAAGAGGATGGAGCTGGGCTGGTCTCAGTGGGGGCAGGTGACGGACAAGGAGCAATGGGCTCCAGCTGCAGCAAGGGAAGTTTAGGTTGGATATTAGGGATAACTTTCTCATTAGGAGGGTTGTGCAGCACTGGAACAGGTCACCCAGAGAGGTGGGGGACTCTCCATCCTTGGAGGTTTTGAAGACATGGCTAGACAAAGCCTTGTCTGGGATGATGTAGTTGGGGCTGGTCCTGCTTTGAGCAGAGGGTTGGACTGGATGTCACCTCCCTTCCAGCCCTCGTTTCTATGAATCAATGACTCATGATGGGTAGAAATATGACTCATGAATTCCGATCTCCTACAAGGCCCGGTGAGCACTTTGCCTTGTTTTATTCCATGGTACCTCCCTTCGGGTATGTGGTAAACCTAGTAATAGTGTGGGAAGTCAGACCTCATGTCTCTTCTGCGGTGAGGAGGGGAATTCCAAGAGGTGCTGAAATGCCCAAGTGCAGCGTGTGTTTGCAACAGAAGAAGAAGACTGTTTGAAGAAAAAGTGCAGCAGGAACATGCATTATACAAAGTTTGTTCCTGAATGGAAAATAGGAGCAGGCAGGAGAAAGTGAGAAAATGCAGAGATTGTATTTCCTGTCACTTTTGGCCAGTAGTTCTCAACCTTTCTAGACCTGTGGAACCTCTGGTTTGACCCAAGGCCTCCCTTAGAGAATACAGCTCTTAGTTTCCCTCCTTTTTTGACTGCAGAAAAATTTTCCTGCATCCCAGTGAGGGAGATGTCCTGAACCCTGGATGACTGCTCCTCCCAGTAGATGTCCAGGTAGTTTAGGTCACCTATGATGACCATGTCCCTTGACTTAACTGCCTCTGCGAGCTGACCTGAGAATTCTTGGTCCAGCTCTTCCCCTTGGTTGGGTGGCCTGTAGTAGACCCCCACCGTTAAGTCCCTTTTCCCATGACCCCCCTGTATTCTGACCCAGAGCACTTCAGTCTGCCCCTCCTCTGACCCCGTCCTGTTTGTTGAGGATGTGTATAGCTCTTTGACACCCCGCCTTTCCTCCCTGCTCTATCCCACCAGTACTGTCTGTAGCCCCTAAGGTTTACCACCCAATCATGGGTTGAATCCTACCATGTTTCAATAAGCCCCACTATGTCCAGTTTTGTGATAACTAGCAGGAGGGCATGTTCCTCCTGCTTTTTCCTCATACTACAAGCATTAGTATAGAGGCATTTAAGGCCTCCTATGGGTGCTTGCACAACCCCCTTGATCCTAGGACTATCCGGACCCCTGTAACTTACCTGAGTACTTCTTGTGTTCATCACCTGTCTTGCCTGGAGAAGGTCCTTACATCCCCCTGTGGCCCCATCCCTGGCGAAGCTAGTTTAAAGCATGCCATACAAGATCAGCCAACCTGGAGGAAAAGACATGCTTGCCTTTAGGGGAGAGATGAAGCCCATCCCACCCAAGCATGCTCCTTGCATGAAAGTGTGGGTCATGGCCACTTCGATGCAGGCCTCATGGCGCTGTCCACATCTACTTACTGGGAAAATAGAGAAGAATACCACCTGCACCCCCATCTCCTTGAGCTTGGCCCCCAGGGCCTTGTAGTCCTTCATGATGTGGTCTGGACTACTGCCAGCCGTGTCATTTGTTCCCACATTCATTAGGACCATGGGGTAGTGGTCCAAGGGTTGAATGTGGTCTGGGATCATCTCTGTAACATCCTGAGTCCGAGCCCCAGGCAGGCAGCAGACCTCATGTACCATGGGGTCGGGTCGGCAAATGGGATCATAATGGACATGATGTACTTTCAATACACTTTATTTAGTACTTTTTCTTCTTTTCACCACAAGTACAGTCAGAGCATCAAGGCAAGGACCTTAGGCCAGCATGGTCACATCTGTTGGCCAATCTGGCTTGAAGAAGTCCCACTAAATGAATGTAAGTTCCAAGCAGAAGAACTGACCTAATGCAGCCAGTGGATCCTTTCTGTTGACTTCAGGGGCTTTGAATCTAAACTATTGAGGTATAACTCCAAAGCTTTGCATATTGACCTTGTTGTGTTGACTTCATAATTGCCTCTGAATGGAGGAGTGTGGACATGTCAGCTTTTGAAGATGCTGAACGTCTTCTGCACACAATGGAAGGCCACAAAGAGGGTCATGATGTGGCATCCCATATATGCATTAGGTGGCCACCTCCCCAACAGAAAGTCATAGAGCTGAGAACGATGTGATGGTTTATGCCTGAAATTCCTAGAACTAAGAACTGGCGGCAAGGAGCACGAATCTGGCTTTATCTCCATACATGCACAGCATGACTCTGCTCACTGAAATCACCAGGCTCCCAAAGTCTGGGCCTAGCAGGATGAACTGGGATCAGTGGGATGGCATCTTGCTCTTGCTTGATCAGAGTCCTGTGCAGAGATTTGGAGGTGAAGCCTGGATTTGGAGGTGAGGTCTCTGCAGGATATTCTTGGGGAAGTGGAGAGAGTTGGAATTGCATGCCACTCCGTGCCCTGCTTTGTGTGGGAAACTATAAGTTTATCAGGGGTGACCACCAGGATCTGGGGGGACGTTTGTTCACCAGAGCGCCCCAAGGGATGACGAGGTCGAATGGTCACAAACTCCTGCAAGACC
>NW_017728947.1:117241904-117254433 GCF_001723895.1 Crocodylus porosus | reverse complement strand
CCTATGACCCCAGCTGGCTTCCTGCCCTTGGGGCAGGGGGCTGGACTCGATGATCTCCCGAGGTCCCTTCCAGCCCTAATGTCTATGAAATCTATGAAATCTATGAAACATGAGGGGGGGGTTCCCTTCCCCTAATCATTGTGGCCGTAAGGATATTGACTTAATAAAAATATGCAACAGAAAAAGTGGGGTGGAGAATGGGGGAAGGATCGCCTAGCTCTTCTTGAATTGAATGCCACTTTTGAAGCCTTTGATAGCACCGTAATGCATTCTTTTTTCCAGAGGGGAATGATTTTAATCCAATTATTTACTTTTGTATGATTGAATCTAGTTGTCATTCTTTAATTTCTGCAGGTCATTGTTCACACTGTATATAGCCTTTTTCACTAAATAGCATATTATGTGCCAGATCAAGGCAATAAATCCCTTTCCAAAGTATATAGTGATGCTTCAGCAGGACAATTCCACCGTACAATACAATTCTGCGTAGGATGGAACATCTGACAGTGAGTGCTGATCTCTGCAATCACAGATGCTGATATTTTATTTGGATTTGTACATAACACAATATTTAAGCAGCATGTTTGATAGAATCGTTACTGTTCCTTGCAGCACAGAGACTGCTGAGTGGAAGGGGGAACACAGGCACAGCAACGGCCTTAAGAACTAGCTACAGTGTGTTGCGATGTAAAGTGAACCAGACAGTGCTATTACCCTTAAGAAATTACTAATATGGCCTAGCAGCAAACACAAAGAAGCCTGCAAAGAAGCTGAATTCCCTAGTAAAGGGGCAGCAGCACATTATCTGTGCATGTACAACTACTAAAAGTTTGTTTTTTTTTCTGTACACTGAACGTCTGAGCTCTCAATCCCTTGATTTCACTTCATGCCACTGTTCCCACTAATCAATGTAACTATGACACATTCTGCAGAAAAATACCCACCATAGCTATGCATTTTTATCAGAATAACATGTCAATTGTTTTTCTTTGCTAATTAAAAACCACCTCCCATTGCTTAATGTCGTGAGGTCTATGGACTGACAAATATTATATTATAAGCAGAGTAAGACATTGCAACACAGACAAGGCAAACACCAGGTTTAATTCTCAGGGAGCATGTGGTACACTTGTCATTGCAAATACCAGTCGAACACAGTGAGAGCCTGGTTTTGTAACGTTGTGCTGCTATTCCCACTGAGCATCTCTAAGTATCGACTCAATCAAAGCTCCTCAATTCATCCCCAGTTCATGTTCTGGGGAGTGCAGGCTCTCTTCACTGATGCTGCCTGCTGCAGCCTTGTGCCCCTCGGGTCTGTCTGCAATGGGGCTGTCAAACTGTCCTGGCTTGTCACTCAGACAGCTGACACTCAGAGAAGGGGAGCCCAAGGAGGGACTCAACACCTTCCTTTACCCGTCAGACCTTTCCTAGTGGCTGCACTCACTCAGACGATCCTGCCATGGACCTCTGCCTAAAGGCATTCCCAGGGTTTATCATCTACTGGTCCCAGCTTCGCTTTCATACGAGCCCATGTTCTTGCTCGCATCCTCCCTTTTGCCTTGGAACATGTCCATGATAAATCTGAGCTGCCACCATCTAGCACCTCTTCACACAGATCATGGTGAAGCAACTGAATGAGCTGTGACTGCTCTTCTTTCCTACTTCCCTTCCACCAAAGCCAACATACACAATGGAGAAGCCCATTGTCTCTTTCTTCTGGGTTGGTGTTGCACTCGGGATAAAGGGATCTCAGCCCTCACTGGCATTTTTGATTTTTACAATATAAGTGTATGCTAACAACAAGTCCATAGGCAGTTGCACTGGATTTACAATTGTGTAACGCAAAATTTTGTCATATAGAGCATATCATAGTGTCATAGAAAATGAGGGTTGGAAGGGACCTCAGGAGGTCACATCTAGTCCAACCCCCTGTTTAAAACAGGATCATCCCGAAGTAGATCTTATTTTCTATAGTGCGGGGGCCCAAAACTGGACACGCTACTCCAGATGTGGCTTCACCATGCACAGGGTGAATTAAAAACAAGACATTTTTTTAAAAATGGATTTTTAAATTTTAAATTAGAAGTTTTTGATTTAATTGTATTTTTACAGGCCTAATCTTATGGGGTTTCCAGAGGCTTTTCTGTAGATTAGTAAAGATTAAAGAAAACCACTTTACCCAATGGGACTTGGTGCTCAGTCTAGAAGTTCCCATTAAGCACCTCTGTGAAGCTTAGTTTCTCATTTTGTGGATTTGTGTCTCCAGAGACAGCATCTTTGTTAACAACAGCATATGGAGATCAGAGATAACAGACCTGATTACCCACCCATCAGCCCTCTTGTCTCTCTGCAGGTTTGTGCACACAGAGCCAAGCCCTTTTTCTTATGTCTAAAAGTGCAAAGTTTCAAGAAGTTAAATGAATAGAGGATGTTGGGGGTGGAGTAGATCTGGGCAAGAAGAAAGAGTCTGTAGATAATTGCAAGTACTGAGGGGCAGTAGAAAGAAACGAGAAATATTTTCAGCAGAATATTCCAGAAGTCTTGAGGGATATGTTTCTGAGGATAGCTTCAACATTGATTTGAGATGTAGTGAGGGAATGGTATGGTAGAAGGGAAATCATGGCAGCCAACTTGCCATGCTATAAAAGAAAGCAGAAATAAAAAATGAGAAGAAATCTAGAAGGAAGTGAAGAAAGCCCCAAGCTAATAACATATGACTGCAACACTCATTCCCTGTCCTCCTAATACAGCTTGCCAAAAATATCCCTGAAGTATCCATGATTCATCTTGTGAATTGGGGATACTTCACCTCCCAATGACTTCACAAGTATCTGCTTCAATTAGGTTTGGTAAATAAAAAAACAAATCATAATTCAGTTTTCTGATGTAGCTGCAAAATTAATCTGAAAAAATATCAAAATAAATCAGTGCATTAAAATATATAGTGTGTAATTCCTAAAAATGAAACCCGCATCTATCTCCAAGCTGTGACTAATATGTATCAAGCTTATATTAAAAACAAAAATGCACTTTTTGTAGAAAACAATGATTAAATTGAGGCTTCCTGACCAGCTGTTTAAATTGTGATTTAAATCATGATTTAAACTGATTTGATTTAAAACAAATTGCCCTGGCAGTGCAGAATAGAGCAGAATAATCACTTCCCACGATCTGCTGGCAACACACCTACCGATGCAGCCCAGGATGGCATTAGCCTTCTTGACAACAAGGGCACACTGCTAGCTCATATTCAACTTCTTGTCCCCTGTTCCCCCAGGTCCTTTTCTGCAGAGCTGCTGCCCAGCCCGTCACCCCCAGCCTGCACTGGTCCTGGGGATTACTCCCTCCTTAGTGCAGGACTTTGCACATGTCCTTGTTGAACCACATGAGATACTTTTTGGCCCGATCCTCCAAGGTGTCGAGGGCACTCTGAATCCTAGCCCTACCCACCAGCATATCTACTACTCCCCCCCAGCTTGGTGTCATCTGCAAACTCGCTGAGGGTGCTCTGCGTCCCATCTTCCAGATCATTAATGAAGATGTTGAACAATACCGTCTCAAGGACCAGACCCTGAAGTACTCCCCTTGATACCAGCTGCCAACTAGATATCAAGCCATTGATTACTACCCCCGGAGCTCAACAATGCAGCCAGCTTTCTACCCACCTTACAGTCCATTCATCCAACCTGTACTTCCTCCACTTGCCTGTGAGAACATTGTGGGAGACCATATCGAAAACCTTGCTAAAGTCAAAGCTTCCTCTTTTTTCTCTGCATCCGCACCGTCAATCATCTCATCACAGAAGGCAATCAGGTTGGTCAGGCATGACTTGCCCCTGGTGAATCGATGCTGCCTGTTCCTCATCACCTCCTTCTCCTCCAAGTGCTTTGAGATGGATTCCTTGAGGATCTGCTCCATGATTTTCCCAGGGACTAAGCTGAGACTGACTGGTCTGTAGTTCCCTGGATCCTCCTGCATCCATTTCTTAAGGATGGGCACTATATTCGCCCTTTTCTAATTTTCCAGGACCTCCCCCAATTGCCATGAGTTTTCAAAGATGATGACTGGTGGCTCTGCAATCGCATCAGCCCACTCCTGCAGCACCCTTGGGTGCATCCCATCCAGCCATGTGGACTTGTACATATTTCAAAATAGTCCCAAACCTGTTCTTTCACCACCGAGGGCTTCTCACCTCCTCCCCAAACTGTGCTGCCCAGTGCAGTAGTCTGGGAGCTGACCTTGCTGGTGAAGACCAAGGTAAAAAAAAAAAGCATTGAGCACTTCAGCCTTTTCCTTATCCTCATAAAGCATGCATTGAATAATGGGAAAGCCAATCTAAACTGTTTTTACTAAAAAACATCAGAAGAAAATCATTTCAGTTGATCTGAGACATTCCCCCCCCACCTGTTCTCACTTAAACAAAAAAAAGGGGGGGGGAATGCTTCATTAAAAACAAGCCTGATGAAGGGTGTTTGTGCCCTAAAGCTTGCTAAGAGGAATTTTTCCAACTATTTGAGCTGGTCTAATAAAAGAGATCAGATTTACCCAAAGAACCTTCTCAGTAAAAACAAAATATTCTGATGTTTAAACTTAGGCAAATTTCACAATACCGTTTTGAGTTGTTCCTTGTTTTCTTTTTTGGCCTGAATTGCTGTCAAACTGCATTTTCAGTGAAGAAATTGTCTGAACGAATTTACCGATCTCTAGTTACAAGTAAAATTACTACCCTTAGCTCCAATAAACAAATAGCGTATGGCAGACATTCAGGAAGATTGCTTTAGGAAAAGGTGGGAACATAGAAGGGCAGTCTCTTGATAGAAAATATGTTAATACGTTGCCTAGAGAATTTGGTCTCTGTTCAAGCAGATACTTAAGTATACACTTGACTTTAAACAGACAAGAAGACCCACCCTAGAGTGAAGGGACTGTAAGAACATCATTCAAATTTGGCACTTTTTAAGTGCCTTGATGAACTGGGGGTTTTGGCATGTATTTAAAGTTACATAGGTGTTTAAATATTTTGCTGAATCAAGGCCTGGATTCTGAACAGCTCTCTGAACTTGCTTATATTGATTTTTTTTGTCTGCCAAAATATGTTGTTGATACACATCTAGAAGAAGAAAAAGATGTGTCCAGAAATTACTTGGAAATTACAGACTGACTGAATGGAGTTTTTTCATGTGAATCTGCCGTGCATTTTCAAACCAGTCACCCACATCACTCAGCGCATGTACCATGTGCATAGTCTTTTTAACTCTCATTACTGCTGGTTTTACTATCCCCATCTCCTTTGTATTATACAGGTCTTCGCAGTTTTCTCTTCTCCAGACTAAATCAGCCCAGTTCCCTCAGCCTCTCCTCACCAGTCTTGTCCCCCAGTCCCACAACCATTTTGGTGCCCTCCTCTGGACTCTCTCCAGTGTGTCCACATCCTTTCTGTTGTGGGGGACACAGGAATTGCAGAGCAGAGTGCAAGGAAAGGACAGGAAGAACAAGACTCTTTACCCTGTGGTGCACATCTCTTCCCATTAAGAACAAGTTTGCATCCAGGAGTCTGCCATCTTATTTACCTGAAACTGCATTTGCCTTCTAAGGGCACAACAGCTGTGTAAAAATGCATGCCGGAGTAAGACTGGGAGGGCTCTTAAAAAGTCACCTGGTCCAGGCTCCTTCTCAAAGCAGGATCTTACGTGGATCATTTAAACTCTGCCTGAAACTGGCCGCATCAACTTGCAGAGATTTATTCCCAAATTTAGGAACACTCAGTCCAACTCAGCCATTGTAGTGCATTAAATCTAGATTGGTTTCTCTCTTATGTTCTTGCCGGATTCATGCAAAGTGTGAGATCTTGGCAGAAACTGTCCTCATAAGCACTGGAGTCTGTATGGAAGGAAAAGAAAAAAGAAGAAAAAAACGCTAGGTGAGTTAGGTTTTACTCTACCCTTTTGCACCTCTGGCCTCAAAAGTGAGTAAAGGGTGCTGTTACAGGTTCCCTCTGGACTATCATTTAAAATGGAAACATTGACCCAATAAAAGTTGTTAACCAGTGCTAACCACCCTCTAAATGTTTTGAAGTTCTGCCACTTGGGCTGAGGGTTATCTTGGATCTGTTTTACCCTGGTCATTTTAGGGTATTGCTCATGTGCTCTGGGGAGATAAAACACTCTATTTTCATTCCTCCAGCATCCCAGGATGCACCATTCCCAGCCCTTTCCACTCCTTTGTTCCACGGGCAAACTTTCAATCTGGTGTGAAAACTAACCCAACAACTCCCTGACCCAGTCCCAATTCAGTGAAACATGTACCAGATTTGGGCCCTTTATTATTATTACTGTTGTTGTTGTTGTCATCATCATTATCACTCCTTTCTCTTTACTTCTCTTTGCTTCTCCCCTTCTGCCTGTTCACTTCAAACGACGTTTTTCCAAGACTTTCCCGTAGCCACCCATGGCTGTGGCTGGCAGAGTGAAGGTAGTTATGGCATGCAGAGCCCCCTGTCCTCTGGCACCCCAGAGAAGTCCTGTCCGTGTCCCTGCTCGAGGCCCGCTGGTGGTAAGTCACAGCTGTGGAGGTCAGAGACGGCATTAAGCCTTAACCTGTGACTGCTCTGAATCTGCCCTAACATCATGATGGCAGATTTACCATGGTGAAAGGTATAACTTGTATCAGCACTCTAACTTTCATTGTGCAAATCTTGAACGTTGGGGGAAGGATTTTTTTCATGTATTGTAATGTTTTAATTTTACAAACTATTTTAGCTTTTTATCTCTCATACCCCTTTTGTTCCTGCATTTCCTCTCTTTAATTTTGCTGGATGAGGTTTTGTTTTTAAATTTGTTGATTGAGGTGTGGCAAAGGGAAGGAAAAATGCAAACCACAAATACAAATAGGCTGCTTCCAGTATCCGAGTTAGCTCTGAGCAGCTTAGCTCTCTGCCATGTAGATGTCTGTGTAGCATATGTTTCCAGTGTATTAATGGAGAGGATTATCAAAGGATATAGCTGTTACATGAACAGAGAAACTTATAGCGTGGTCCCCCAGCAGCTTCCTGGGTGAATCCCAGGTCTGATCTTGCTAATTACCTCTGTTCTCCCTAACTCTTGCCATATCCACAATGCATGTTCTCTTGTGCGTGGAGTACACAACCTTTCCCCCAATGCTTCTACACAAATGCCCCTTTAAATCCCAGGTTCCTGCAGTGCCACTGGAATAAAAGGTTTAATTTCTCAAATATATGAGATATCCCATGGCCATTTGACTGCCTTGATCCATCTGCTGGATTGTTGCCAGTACACTTCACATTGCCATTGCTCAAACAGCCGCTTCAAGCCACTCTGAGAAACAAACAAAATTAATGACTAAGAGGGACTAACTAGCAAATCCCCATGTATGAGCACAAAGGAGGAGTGGGATAAAAAAGTATTAAAATACAGAATGGAGAGGAGCGTTCCTAACCAGAGCCCATTTTCAAAATCCTATATTTATTTTTTAACATTGCTGCAGAATAGCGCAGCTGACGTGGTACCCTGGGTCAGGAAGGTTTCTGATCATGTGCTTAAAAAAGGATAAAATTGTATCTCTCTCTTTCTTTTCACCATGTCTAACTGGCCTCAGAATAATTGAAATATTTTAGGGGATTCCTCCCAAACATAATTTGTCTTCAAGAAAAAAAAAAAAAAGCCCTGTTTTTGTTCTGAATACATCTTCTGGTTCTCAAGCTGCTTTTCCATAATATCTATACCGCATTTCTTTTTCTGGTACTGCAGACGACTAATGAACCATCTGTATCTCATAGGTGTGATACAGTCATCGCAGCTATATGTACCAGAAGCACTTGTCTGAGCTGGACTATTGGTGTTGCTTTTACCAGGCATCCTTCTTTCATCCTTTTGGTTTTGGGTGACTTGGACAAGTGTCATGAGCGAGACTCTGGCATCACAGCATCTCCCTTTCAGGTCCTCTTGCTGCAGGCAGAGTAGTAGCCAGGTGGCCTGATCCCCCTCAACATTGTACGGGGGTGATGGGGCTCGCAGAAGCCAGCACGGTGAGCAGGGCATCAGCTCTCCTAGGCAGGAGGCGATGTCAGAGTGGACCAAGGATGCCAAGACAGACATGTGCCTGTCTCTCTCCTCTTGAGCTTCCTTGCTGCAGATCCTCTCCTGGAGTTAGGGCAGGAGCAGGGTGTGGGGGCAGTGAGATAAGCACCTGTGGTGATGCTGCATGTGTGGATCTTAGATTACATCCTGTTGAATCCGCTCATGAAAATGCAGTTAGACTTTTACTTTGTGTTTTCGGCATGGTCTTTCTGGCCGCACTTTCTCACGCTTGTGGCTGGAATCGTTAATTTAGGAACATAATGGGGTGATGCTAACAGCCCCGAGGCTAAGACGCCTGCCATCTTCATGTCCCCGACCTGCGGGATGCCTGAACTATAAAAATGAAGGGTTGGTCCAAGTTCAGGTTCTCTCATCCACTCCTGTCAATGATCCTCCACTTTGTAAAAAAAAAAAAAGGCTTATCTATGCATTGGTGTAGGTTAGGATTCTGCATTTCCCAGGCAGCACCGCAGCTGCTACAGGGCTGCACAGATGCTCTTGCTTTCTAGTCCTAGGTACAAAGTAGACAGGCTCTCTTATGACTTCTGCCAGGAATGAAGCTCAAGCAAAGGTGTCCAGCTGCTTAGAGGTGGGACACAGGATAGCTCATATGTCCAACGGAGGGAACATAGGTGTCTACAAAGCATGACTGGTGGAAGAGTAGGCACCTACAGTGTTAGGATGATGCCTAGTTACCTAGAGAGGTGGTGGAGTCTCCATCCTTGGAGGTGTGTAAGACCTGGGTAGACAAAGCCTTGTCCAGGGTGATGTAGTTGGGGCTGGTCCTGCTTGGAGCAGGGGGTTGGACTAGAAGTGACCTCCTGAGGTCCCTTCCAGGCCTCATGGTCTATGATTGTCTGATTCTTTATCTCCAGTCCTCCCCCATCTGCACTGGCTCCTGGTAGCTTTTGTGGCACAATTCCAGTTGCAAGTCTTGATTTCCCAAGTCCCAAATCACTTATCTCCCTTATACCCCATCGTGACCCTTATGGTCAACAGGAAGCAACCTCCTGCAAGCACCATGACTATGCCATGTCTGATTGGAAAAAAAAATCAGAAAAACCTGAGCTTGTAACCTTCTCTTCTCCCCTCCCCCCATCTCCCCTCCCCTCCCCTTCTTTTCTACCCTTTGCCTTCCCAATTTCCAGCTGTTTCCTTTTTCACAGACAGCCTCTTTTCTACCTTGGAAAACTACTACAATACTACAGTAGTAGGTGTTAGACGGCTATCGCCAATTTGAAAGCGAGGGTGCTCAGTCGTAGCTGCTTCCTTCTGAAATTACAAGAGAGGAGAGTGGGTGGGGAGAGCAATGGCACAGGGTTGTCTGTGGGGCTTGTTAAACGTTGTAAGTAAATACATATACAAAACTGATAGGAGCCATCTTGGACAAAGGGTTACTCTTGTCCTGAAAAACCAGGCTTCTTAAACATGAGCTCCCAGGGAAAGTAAATAACTGTGAATTATCCAGTCTCTCTCTGTGGTCCTGTCATGCCCTGCCTAGTTGGCTCTTTGGGGCAGAGACTGTCTCCAGGCCCTTAAAGGCTCCAGACTGGCCAAGGTAACTGATTGACATACAGAAAGGGCCATTTTTTTTGGCCAGGTGCCCTCATGCCGGGCATACTTGGTTTCTATCCAACCTGGTCAAAATGGCAGCATAATTTTGCCTTTTATCAATTTTCTGTTGCTATGGAGTAGATACAGAAAGCTAGCAAAGACGGGGCAGAGTGGAGGAGATTTGTTACAGCATCTAATGTGTCCCAATGGTCATGGGGGCCTCAGGACTGACCTGATCTGGTGAAGTAGATATTACTGGCTGACCTTCAAGGCTTCTGTCCCAGTTTAGTTTCATGATTGGTAACACCATGTACGCACTGAATACACAAAAATCAAAAACAGTAAATAGACCTATTTTTTTTACAAGGACAACTGAGGACACAGTTGACTACAGACAGCTACTTAGATACATGCTTAGACCTAAATCTTGAGTGTCATGAAAACGTTTGAAATGCTCCACCTTCCTGGAGACAAAACTCTCCAATTTCTCGACAAAAATCCAGGATCCAAGTCCAGGATGACTTGAGAGGAAAGGTAACTCTGGAGCTGTTCAAAAGGACTTAGCCTAATCTTTACAAAAAAAACATTTGGAGAAGGAAAAAATGCAGGAAGGTATTAGGATAGAGTCGGGGAAGGAGTGGGGAAATACAGCCTCAAAGAGAATAATTAGGGTCTAAGTTACCCAGATACAAGGACTGAAACTGCACGATGTTTAGACCCTGCCCTGTGCCAGAAGAGCACTTAGACAGGAGGATTAGTGCTCATTGTGGATCTGGCACTAGCTGTAAAATGCACTATCAAGAGAACAGATAGCGCTAGCAGCCAGTGATTCAAATAGCAGGAAACACTAGCCCTTGCCGCTGGTTATTGCAGAGCTGCATGGGCACACAGGCACCAGGGTACTTATTGAACATACTAGTGCAAACGCTTTTGGAGGCAGTAAAAGCTTCTGGCCCAGAGATTAACCGGGAATGTTAATAATATGCATTGGACGTTTTGTGTCCCTTTGCAGGGTGCATGGCTCTGTTCTGTAAAAGGCCTCCATCCCCATGCTCTCTGCCCATGGAGAGAGATGCCCAATGCCCCAAATTATCCCGCATAGTGCAATACCTTGTTGGTGTCACAGAGGTCTCCTTGAAACAGCAATCTCCATCGAAATTTGTTAGAAGGGGAGGAAGAAAAATTATTGGCCCTGGATAAGCCCTAAGATCTTGTAGATGCACCCAGGACTGGTTCAGGTTTTGCTCCATGATAGGTAGCCTCACTCTACTTTCTAAGATCTAAGATGGGTACAGAAGGCACAATGCCCCCCGACATCTTACCCATGGCCCCCCACTCAGTGCAAACAAGAGCATGTTGTTAGCCTGCAAAACTGTGGAGTCCTGCCACAAACCTCTCCCTCTCCCTCAGCTCTGTTCCACTCAAATTCACACACTTAACAACACTTTGATGGGACACATGGGATGGCAGTGCAAGATGTCTGTTGCATTCATAGGTTCCCTCTTGTTCCTAGCTAGCCTGTGACCTCTTCATGCCAGGCCTGTGTCTTCCCAGGGGCTTGCAGTGAGCTTCATGTGAATTTAATATTTCCAAAGCCAAGGGTCACCCCAAAGTCCACATCAACAAGCTGGAAGTCACAGCCTAACCCTTTACTTGTTTGCCCCTTTATATGGAGTCAGAATTTCCCTCTTGCTATTTAATTATTCTGATTGCAGGAGCAGAGAGAAAACCTGATCTCTAAATCTCCATGCAAGCTTAGCATGGCTTTAGGAGAGGCAGAGCAAGTCTACAACACTGCTTCCCCATTTGATCACAAGAACTGTACCACGACTCATTCCATAAACTCATGTTTCATACCAAAAGTCGAATTTACCATTTGTAGCATTATATGGTGTCATTATACAGTAATGTACTTGAATACATGGATAATAAGCTACATAGGGGCTTTTAAACTTCCTGGATGCCAACAAAGATTATACCCACATTCTTTACTAGTAAGATGCATATTATAAAATGTAAAAGATTGCAACAGCTGTGCTAGTTATGAGCTAGGTCTATAATGAAATCATTTATATGGAATTAGTTTCACTTGGCTCTTTGCCTCTTGCATTAACAGGGTAGGATAACTGTCCCCAACTGACCATGTATCCTTTCAGTGAACAAAACAGTCCTTTTTCCATCCAAATGATGATCGCTAACTCTTTATTATCATTTACTTACAATGGTGGTAACCTGGATTAAATTCAGGATTCATAATCTTCTCCTTTGTGGAAGTTGGGAGAGATTTGTAAAATGGAAAATTTTCTCTTAGAGTTTTGCATTTTTCCACCCCTCTTTTTGGCTATTGAGACATTGAGACTTTACAGACAGTGTGTATAATTCCATAACCTTGTTTCTCCCCTTCAGTAACCCACTGTAAAGTCACAGATAATGAGATTTTGATTATTTCACAAACCCAGCAAGAGTCATATTTACATAGTAGGAGGAAAAAAAGGTGCAGGTGGACAATTATTTTAAAACTCTTTTGACAAGAGGGATATTGAGTAAAATCAATGGTGCAATCAATGGAGAATGGTGCATCAGGACAGGGTTTTTTGTTATGGAGGGTGTTGGGTGGGGAGGGAGGTTGCATTTTGAATCTTGATCTTTCTTCCACAATGTGTTGTTTTCCTGCAGAACATGTGACCTGAAGGTAATTTCATAGTTTCATAGTTGGTTGGGTCGGAAAGGACCGGAGCAGATCATCTAGTCCAACCCCCTGCCATGGCAGCAAGATGATTGTCAAGCCTTGTCTTAAAGCCCCCCAGGGCAGGAGCCTGCACCACTTCTCTTGGAAGTCGGTCCCAGACCCTAGCCGCCCTGACCGTGAAGTCGCCTCC
>NW_017728947.1:117233646-117235469 GCF_001723895.1 Crocodylus porosus | reverse complement strand
TCCTGTACAGCCCATAGCCCTTGATATTCACCGCCCAGTCATGTGTTGGGTCCCACCATGTTTCAGTGAGCCCCACTATGTCTGGGTTCATATCAGCTAGCAGGAGGGTAAGTTCCTCCTGCTTGTTTCCCATATTATGAGCGTTTGTGTAGAGGCATTTGAGGCCTTGTTTTAACTGGGTGCATCTACATAAGATGCTAAAAATACAGTAAACTAATTCTACTGTGTATTTGTGCATCATAGTGAAAGCCGTACTGATATGCAGTAGAATTAGTCTACTGTACACTGGCATCACATAAAAACGTGCACCAGTGCTACTGTGCAGTAGTACCAATTATAGTGCATTGAGTTAGTACCTGTTATTACACAGGTACCACACTTCATGTGCTATAGTTAGGATGCATTAATGCATGTGTAGATGTGACCACTGTTTCCCAGCCTTCTCCTCTGTGAAGGGATTTTGTGTAGGCAGAAGTTAAACAAAGAGAATATTTCAGTCCATATTTCAGTCTTCTTTTCTAGGAGGTCCCCATCCCTGTGCTGGGACATGGGGTCCTACATCGTTTTGCATCTTGGTCTTGGGGTATGTTTCCTAGAGTATGTTTTCAATAGATGCCGTGTTGACCAGTTTGTGGAAAAGGTGAGCCTGTGCCGAACTGGTACTGAGACTTTACCTATTACATGATTTGCCATCTCTTGTGAGTTTTTTAGCACTCTGCAGCCAGAAATTGAGCCATACTGCTTTATCACTGCAAGTTGTTCTTGTATTTGAAGGGCATGATGCATGTTTATATGGTTAAGGCAGAAAACTGAGATACTGGTGATTTGGGCTTAATTCCTTTTATGCCCTAGACTTCTTTGGACAAGTCTTTGAGGGCCCAGTTCAGCAAAACAAACAAGCCCTAATAAAAATGCATTCGCAGTCAAGGGAACTGACCAAGTGTTCAACAACTTCTTTGTATAAGGACCTATATTTCCCTCCATGTTTGTACAAAGTTAAAACTGCCTTTGTCCTTTTAGATGGTAAGCCGTTTGGGGTAGGAGTAGGTACTGTTTTCTAATATATGCATCTGTTCAGTGCTCAGTACAACTGGGGAGAGAGCTCCTAACTCAGATGGGCCCTGAAGGCACTGGTGCAGTGCCAGTGAATAGCAGTAAAAGAAGAGGCAGTGGTGTAGTGATGTTGTAGCCATGATGGCAATCATGCCCAGGAAGATGGGATGCAGTGCACCCTCAGCAAGTTTGAAGATGACACCAAGCTGGGGGTAGCAGTAGATACACTGAAGGACAGGGCTA
Source organism: Crocodylus porosus (assembly GCF_001723895.1). Classification (NCBI taxonomy): domain Eukaryota; kingdom Metazoa; phylum Chordata; order Crocodylia; family Crocodylidae; genus Crocodylus; species Crocodylus porosus. Next base: position 117,234,173 of record NW_017728947.1, on the reverse strand, counting down.
GCATTCAGAGTGACTTCAGCAAATTGGAGGCTTGGGCCAAAAGAAATCTCATGAGGTTTACTAAAGACAAGTGCAAAGTCCTGCACTTAGGAGGGACCAATCTCATGCACCGGTGCAGGCTGGGGGTGACTAGCTGGGCAGCAGGTCTGCAGAAAAGGACCTGCGGGGACAGGAGACAAGAAGCTAAACAGGATCTAGCAGTGTGCCCTTGCTGCAAGGAAGGCTACCGGCATCCTGGCCTGCATTGGGAGGAGCATTGCCAGCAGATTGAGGGCAGTGATTATTCCCCTCTATTCGTATATTTCATAGACATCAGGGCTGGAAAGGACCTCGAGAGATCATTGAGTCCAGCCCCCTGCCCAAAGGGCAGGAAGTCAGCTGGGGTCATAGGAGCCCAGCAAGATAAGCATCCAATTTGCTCTTGAAGGTGTTCAACGTAGGTTCTTGAACCACCTCCGCTGGCAGACTGTTCCAGACCTGGGGGGCTTGGACAGTAAAGAAATTCTTCCTTATGTCCAGCCTGAAAC
>NW_017728947.1:117216970-117232726 GCF_001723895.1 Crocodylus porosus | reverse complement strand
TGTCACAATATAAGAAGATGTGTGTTATTTGTTCTTCAGTTGGAGTTACTGAGCTGTGGCCACATGCCATGTAATTGGGCACTGTTGCTATCTGTGCAACTGATTTAAGAAACAGTGGATAGGAGTCTTAAAAACAAATTTTAAGAATAGGCTTGTGCAATGTTTCCTGCAACTAGTTGCTAAATTCCTTCAATTACTTAATGCTTTACTAAAAATTTCAATTTTCCACTTGAGCCTTGTATCACTTAAGCAACTTTTGTGACTGTTCCAATGATCTTATCCATCTCTTCATGTTCTGCCCATAGCATTGGGAAAACATGGCAAATGAGGCAGATATATTCTTAATGTCTTCTTCAGTTCAAATGTTTTGTTTTCCTTTCATTCTAGGTGCCTATTACTTACTTAATTTGGTAGGCTCAGAGTCTCATGGCTTTGTTAACAGGGCCAAAATAGTGTAATTTGGAATATATCTGAGTTTAATAGTATTGTTTAGTATAGTGTTATCCAGGATCTGTTTTATATTTTAGTTTTAGATCAACCCTAAAGAGTGTTATAGTTGCAGAATTTAATAGAAGTCCTTTTTTTTTTTTATTTCAGCAATTATGATCATACGCTGAACAAAATCCATGTGGTGCCCATGGTGCCATGTGTTCATGCATCAGAAACATAACAGGCATGAGATTTTGTAAGCATTTCACTTAGTCTTGCACAATATTCCAACTTAAAATGAAACTGTAAGGTTTCACAGCCAGTCCTCAAAAAGGAGAGGTGGATGAGGCACCTCCACTGATCTGGGGTATTTCAGGAGTCATCTGTTCTCGCCGCAGTGCTATTTAAAATTTGCGTTGATGATTTGCAAATAAATAAAATCGCCCCTGATTTTGAAGGATGGCAGGGCAGTAAATGGTGGAGGGGGAAGGGAAGTGACGTGGAGCAGGGAAGTTTTGGAACAGCTTTACGACAGAACTAGAGGGGGCTGGAAACCCAGTGGTCTGAAGATGGAGATTGAAGAATCAGTGAAAAACATAACATGACCAACCCATGTTGCCTATTCTAAAGGACTGGAGCTGAACACGGGCACAGCGTTCTCTCCATTCATATCCTAGATATGCCAAAGAAGACTGGGGCTGATTTCTTCTGTATTGCACACACTAGAAAAAATACACCTATTTGTGGGTCAGGAATCTAGCACTTTTTTCCTAGGCTCCACCTGACAAGCCAGATTACCTAAAGAGGGTTGCCTTGGAAACCTGACAGAAAATTGCAAAAACACAAAATTTAGAGCTAGACCTGAAATGTGTAAATTTCTGTTGGGAGAAAAATTAGGGGAGTTTTGCCCCGTTGACACATTGTTTTTAATAAGCAAAAGTTATGCAGAATGAAGGGTCAAAATGTTCAAGCATGAGTTCCTGCTAATATTGCAGCTAATTTCAACCCGTTCTTTTTCTAACTAGATGTTGAAATAAGTTTTCAGTGTAACTGCTGTAGCTGACCCTGAGCAGCAGATTGTACCTACCTCTAATACATGCAGAAACTGTGTCACCTTTATACACTTTGGAAAAAAAAGTTATATAATATGCAAGAGCTATAGAGATTTATTAAACTGAATATACTTGGCTGGATATTTTTCTGTAGTCAGAAAAGTGTTGCACTACTACATTTTCCACAGCCCCAGAGCAGAGGTTATATAGTAGCTTGAGAAACTGTAGAATAAAATATATATTTATTCAGTTGTCTAAAATTAATTGAGCTTCCCACTTGTCCGAAAGCAACGGCATTTTTCCCCACTGAAGCTTTTAAATGTTAATATATCCTGATAGTTCTATAGCTGTATTAAAGGGGAGGGGCAGATACCAGAGAGATATTATTAAGAGAAAACTTGTGATTTCAGATAGCTTTCTCCTTTCTCCTATATATTCTTTAAAGGTGCAGCATGCAATAGCAGGGTAGATAACAATTTATATCTACCTATCTATCTATCTATCTATCTATTGTGAGAGATATATATATATATATATATAGCGTGTATATATATATGTGTGTGTATATATATATGTATGTGTGTGTGTGTATAATTATAAACACAGTGCTGATTCATCTAACTCTTCAGAGTTGAAGACCACTACAAAAATTTCACAACAGAGCAGCATGATGAATTGTTTAATTACTTATAGTTTGTTCAGCAGTAAATGGCCTTGAAAGAAATTATGAAGCTTAAGGAGAGAGGAAAGTTTTTGTTCCAAAACACTTCTGAGTAAGTGGAAGGAGAACTGGGGTTGGGGAGAGAAGAGGGGAGCTTAAAGAAGAATCCTCTGGTGATATTGCTTCTTGTTCTCCAGGGTGCTCAAAACTATTTAGGTTAATTATGCCCCAACGTAGATTTGCAAAGGGGACAAAAGCAAAGCAAGCAGCAGGTGGTCGAAACATCTAAGTTTGATTCCAGGTTTTTCATCTAATTCATGGTGACCTGTGTGTTTTATAAAAAAAATCTCTGATGCTTTATTTAACCAAATGTCAAGTAATTTAGTGCCATTTACCTGCTCTGCAGGCTTGCTGAGTATGAGGATGAGTTGTAATGCATATGTTTTGTATTCGAGATTTATCTTGGGCCTAAAGGATGTTGATGATGTAATGAAGTGGTACGGGAGAGGGCTAAGGTGCATCACAATCCAGTTATTGTACAACATATGACTGGCTCCTGCTCCTACCAAACTATAGGTAGGGTCAGATGTTAAGAGTCCTGGTGGTTTTCACTGTGACTGACAGGCGTTTTTAGCATTATGCAAAAGTCATCCACTTTGGGCTGCTAACTGCACATTGCATCTGGGTAAACAAGGTTAGCCTTGTAGTTCCAGGAGTATTTGCTATGAGAGATTGTCTGGTTTTCTTAGATAATGCAAAAAATAAAACCATACTATTATTGGTAAGACATACAATACAATAGCAGCATCCTGTTCTTTATTTGTAATCATATACCACTTAATATTGATTGAAAAAGCTTCTTTTCTAGGTGAGTGTCTCCTGTTTGTTGTAATGAATCATGTACTTTCATGGTAACACTCTTTTAAACTGTTTTACACAATTTGATACAGCATTATTCATAAGTTTTTCAGGTCAGAAGGGCAGATTATGATAATCTCCTGCATAATTCAGGGTGGAGAATTTTGCTTAGTACTTGCTGCATGAAGGTCGGTAGCTTGATACAAAATGTGAACGTTGTCTAGACACAGAGGCAGCCTTGAGCTAAATATTTTTATTAATTGTGTACCCAAAACATCTATGTGAGAAGCAAGGGGTTTTTGGTAATATCTTTGACTAAACCAAGTGTAGAGTTGAGGGAGAGATTAGATAACCTTTCAGGCACAAAGTGCCCTTCCACCACAGCTGGGTACTTTCCCCATAGTTAATTATCCTCAGTATGGTTGCACCTTATTTTCAGGTTGAATTTGTCTAGCTTTGGCTTCCAGCCTTTGGCCAGCACCAAGACTTGGTCTGCTAGATTAAACATTTCTCTAAGTCCCCTGGACTTTGACCAAGTCACCTCTAAACTGTCTCATTATGTTAAATTAAATGCACTGAACTTTTAAAATCTCTCCCTGTAAGGCAGATATTTCCAGAGCTTGACTCATTCGTGTGGCCCTTTTCTGAACCCTTCTCCAATTTGTTAGCATCCTTTTTGAAATGTGGGCACTGGAGCTGACTGCAATATTCAGTAATGGTCTCAGTATTGCCAGAGGCAGAGGTCTTAGTACTATTAAATAGTGCCCTATTCATGCACTTGGGGGTTGAGCTGACTCTTGTAGCTGCTGCGTTGCTCCTCATTGGAAGCTCAGTCACTGAGCTTAGTCTTGCAGCAGTAACTGTGATCTACATGTTTCAGTTCCTAGATATGGACCTTAAAAAACAGGCTGTACAAGGAAATGTGTTTTTCAAGCAACAGTAGTTTACCAAGCCATCCAGGTCTGTCTGAATTATTTGCCTCTTTTCCAATTTCAGTACTCTGCAAATTTGCTAAAGTGGATTGTTTTATTTTCTCTTCAGTAACTGAGATGTTGAATGGTTCTGTTACATCAGTTAGATACAAAATGGACTTGTATAAAGTACATTGGTTTTGGACTATGTCAGGGTTAGATGCTTAGGTAGCATGGTGTCTGATACCAAGTACCTCAGAAAAGTTTTAAGCACATTTTTCTGATCTAAATTAAATGCACACAATCTGATTTCCTTCTGTGATAAAATGACAGGCTCTGTCAGTGGGGGAAGCAGTAGATGTGATATACCTTGACTTTAGCAAGGCTTTTAACACTATCTCATGACATTTGCGTTCACCAACTAAGGAAATATGTATTAAATGAAAGTACTGTAAGGTGGTGGGCTTGGTGGCAGTGGAAATTTAGGCTGGAGATGAGAAGGAACTAAGACTCTGAGGGTGGTCAAGCATTGGGAGAGGATTTTTGAGCTGTGGACTCTCCATCCTTGGACGTTTTCAAGACGCTTGGCTGGGATGGTTTAGTCAGGGATGATCCTGCCTTGAGCTGCATTAGGCAACCTTGTGAGGTCCTTTCCAGCCCTAATTTCCTATAATTCTCTAATCCTACACAATTACCTTGATCCCACGCCCTGTGGTTCTCCCTCTCGTGGACGATGCGTGGCAGCATCCTCCCCATTACCCGCCAGGCTAGAAGAGATCCCTCCTCCTGCCAGGTGCTCTCCGGACCTCATCTCACTGCCACACAAGAAGAGGTCCGTGGCCACAGTGGCCGGGGCAGCCCCATCCCTGGAGGCAGGGCAGTAGCAATCCTGCCTCAGTTTCCCTCCTCCTTACGAATCTTGTCTTGCTTTAACTGGCCTTATATTTTGGAACAGGGCCTAGGACTTCTCTCCAGCTCCTTTACACTTCTGATATGTTTGCTAGTACATTTATCAAACTCCCCTAGATTTTTCTCATACTTTTTTTCTTTTTTTTTAACTCTCTCGATCTCCTCCTTCCCCCTCCCTTGTTCTGCTCCACATATAAATACATGCACATGCACTGGCCAGGATACCTCGCAGCTGGGAGATTGCCTCCAACTTTGTCCTTCCCTTACATGCCAGTTGTTAAGCTCCTTTTTATGTTGAAGCGTGCTGATGCAGCATCAGTTGTATTTCCAGATTTCAAGCAGCAGAGGAAGATTTGCATTGCACCGCTCAGCACTAGATCCCCTCCTAGCTATTTTTAGCCACGTTTAAGCTATCTCAGAACTGCAGTCCCAGCGTCTCACTGCAAAATTTACTAGCACCATCTACAGAAGGGAAACATGGATACTTGTCCAGAAGGAGTACAATAAGAGTAATAAATGGGTGCAAACATTGACTTATAGCTAAAGCCAGTTTTTATCTTTGTTTTCTTTTATTATTTTCAAAGTGTAAAGAAACTGTCTTTTAACTGTAGCCATATAATAGTGCCAAAATCCTATAAATATCCAATTTACCTTCAGGAATTTAATCTATGATCATGGGTTTTGGCAAGTAGCATCAGGTGCCTTGGTTGCATCAGGTGCTTTGGTGGAATAATGAGAAGGCAATAAAAGTCCTGACTATTTTAGTAGGCCTATATATTACTGAATGGCTCCAGGAAATAAAATGACTGTTTTGGCTGGGTGTGTTATGTTTTTGAATAATGGAGCAAGGAACTCACTAAATTTTTAGTGCATGAAGGGATTTAGTGAAACTGCATCTCCAATGTGTATTTTAAAATATATTAGTGAAGACTTTAGAGTGGGAAGCCCTGGCTATATCCAGGCGATGATGACAAAACAATCAGTAAAACAACAGATTGGCCTGAGCTCCATTATAAAAGCAAGAAAGAGAATTGGTGTCCATCCGAATGCCACAAAAAGTTGGACGTTGAACTAACCACTGAAAATGAATGAGTTCTGCCACCTCGGTCGGACGTACCCAAAGAGGATGCCTAAACATGCCGCCTTAAATCCTGCAAGTTACTGAGTACAGAGCCCTGCTGATGACGCAGGGTGGAAGGTCCTACCCCCTGGGAGTAGGAATAGCAGAACCTGGCCCAGAAAGTAAAGGTCTGTTGGCAGAGGCAAGCCTTGTGCCGAGGCCTATCCGCTAAGTTGTCGGAGGTTACAAAAGTTGAACTCTGCTTGTCACACACACTTGTGTTTGCAAAGCATCTGCAAAAAGTTAAAGGCAGGCTGAATTTGTTCAGATAGGTTTAGTGATGCCATTCAAGGACTGTGACGAGATGACGTCCTGCAAATGAGAAGAGTGTGGGACTGGAAGTCAGTGAAGCAAAACTGATTACCAGAAATACTGCCTCATTGGTAAGCAAAAGTTATGCAAGGATTACCTATTCTGCCCATATCGCTCTCTTTCTTTTTTTTTTTTTTGGCATCTGTTATTTAACAGGTGAGATGGGTAGATGTCCCGGGGTCTCCTGAGACCCATCATTATGTAAGGGGGCTTCATTAGCTCGCTCCTGAGAGATGCCCTAACCACTCTGAGACAGAGAGAAGGGCCCACACAGCATCTCCCCCAAAGCTTTAGATGCAAAGTCCTGATCAAAACGCAGAACACAGCACAACCGGGCTCTGGGAACAAGGGACGTCTCAACGATATCTCCTGTCCTCACACAGGACAATTAATACCATGTAAAGAGGTCAGATAAGGTTTGTGTCCTCCCACCTCCCCCTCTTCCACAACTAAACAGAAACTATTGCTAAAGCAAAAGACTTTTAATCTTGCAAATGCCCTAATATTTTCCTTATTTTTACTTACCTTTAGTAAAAGGTTGGAATGGTTTTGTGATGGTTACTGTTTGCTGTGGGACCAAGCAGGCCAAGATCCCTGTGCTGAAAACCTCCATCTTTGGTTTTGTTTTTGAATACAGGACAGTGCCATGCTATGTTAATGCCTCTATACGTATATACCCTCCGGGCCTCTATATTCCTTCAGAAGTAACACAGCAGACAGCACCATGAGAAGAGGCTCCTTACTGATGCTATCCTATGGTTTTAGTCTACAAACCCAAATCCAACCCATGGAGGATCTCCATGCAGATCCTACCCAAGGATACAGCTCGGCCATTGGGTTCAGTCCATGCCTATCCCAGGCAATCAAATTGCATAATCCTTTTAATGAATCTTTATCAGTCTGTCATTCTGAGCGTGAAGAGGGCTTACGACTTCTGTATTACCTACATTAACAGGCTCAACCCTTGAATTAGGTCAACATTGAAAAGCATTGGCTTTATAGTACACAGCTGCAGTGGTTTGTTTTTGACAGGGACAGGCCTCGTCTTTAGAAACTTTTGATTCAGAACTTGGATTTGCATGAGAAGAAGAGCTCCAGGAGCAAACAGAGACATTGACGAGTAATACGCACCCAAACCGGAGTACTTTGTCTATGAATTATGAATTAATTCAAGTATGATATGAATGAGTTTCGAGCAAAAACCAGGCATTGTCTCATTAAAGCAACCACTGGAGGGTAGCAAAGGCTGTACCTATGTTTAGAAAGGTTCTGCAGGTAATGAGAGGAATTGCAGAGCAGGAAGACTTACAGCTGCACCTGGAGAACTCATCCAAAATGATCATTATGGATAGAATAATGAACATCTGCAAAACCTACGACTGGTTTCTACAAAGGAAAATTGAGTTTCACTTATCTCTTAGAATACCTTGATTAGCAGTAGATTAATGTGGACCAGAACCAGTTGGCATAATTATATGGATGTCAAAAGGTCCTCCACAAAAGGCTTTAAAAAAAAAATGTTCTTATGAATTGAATGGCCAGCATCCTCCATGGAGAGAGTCAAGAGAAATTTGAGAAACCTTAACAAGCTAGGTGAGTAGTAGTAAAATGGGGATTGAGATTTTCTTGTGATAAATGCAAAAGAATACATATTGGAGAGAAGTGCCTAAGCCATGCGGTCACACAACAGGCTCCTAATTTAACTGTATCTACTGTCTGGTCAAGTGAGGATGCCTGAGGAATGAGAGGAAGAATGATACAGGGAACGTGCTGGTGCCTCTTTTGGAGATCACATGCAGTGCTGGTAACTCCGTTTCAGAAAAAGGATATTACACAGTGTGGGGACAAGGTGTCAGCAAAGGACAATGAGAATATTAAGGATCTTGAAAAGTTCTCCGATACATAAAAATCATACATACCGGGACAGCTGTTCTTAGAAAGGAGACAAATGAGAAGTGTGGTGAAAGCACATGAAGTGATTGTCTAGAATAACAGTACTCGAGAACTTTTTCAGTGAACTTTCTGGGCAAAAAAGTCACTTAAAACCAAAATGTCCACAAGATGATGGAAATTTGCTGAATCTTCCAACTTAGAACTGAAAACTTTTGGTACTGTCAATCTGTCGTTGTGAGATCTTCCAGCTGGCAATCATTCCATTTTTTTCAAGCCAAAACAACGTTTTTAAATCCAAACGTTAGCAAATTTAGGAATTAAAAAAAAAAGAAAAAGCGGGGGAGGACACACACAAAAAAACCCAAAATCTTTTGAGATTATCCAATGAAACATTTAAATGGACCTAAAATTAATCCTGTTTTTAAACCGTATTTTTTGATTCAACACTTCAGATATTTTTTTGTGACATTTCGTCTTCAAGACAGGAAACTTAACAGATCTCAGGAGTTTTCACAGGATGGGAAAAGCATTCCCTTCAGAGCCCTTGGGTACCGAAAAGCATTTGGGAATGATGGTCCTTGCTGCCCGACAGCTGGAAAATGAGGGGCTACTCAGGTGAAATATATTATTTAAGAGTAAATGGTGCAGAACTTACCACTTTAGAAGAAAAAAAATGTTGGTTGTGCCTATAATTGGACAGGGAAATCCTTACCAAGCATCATTAGGAGGCTAAGAAGAATGCATGCTTCAATAAGGAAATACCACTGAAAGGATCCTGAGAACATCCACCAACATCACCGTAAGGCTCCTTCCCTGCAGCCCGGGCAAGGGGGTTAGCCGTGCAAGGCTAACTGCCCGGTGCTCCTCTCACGGGGTCAGCTGCACGGCCGGAGCGAATCAAGACCAGCTGATGCCCGGCCTTTTCCTCTGACTGATTCTGAGTCGCTCTTAAGGAGCAACTCCGACACCTGAGTTTGCTGCACAACGTACTGGTCTCCAAGTCCTGAGCAGCCCCTGTTCTGGCATTGCCCCTGGCTTTCCTGACCCTGCTTTTGGCTTGCTTCTGGATTTCGGCTGTGGACTTTCCCTGTGAATCTGCTTCCTGGCTCCTGATCCCAGTTTGACTCTGTTTTTGGCCCTTCTTTGGATTTGGTAACTAGGATTCCTGGATCCTGACGCCACGTAGTATTTGTTTCCTGACTCTCTGCATCTGACGGCAAACCCTGTCCCGGTCCTGGCCCTACCCCTAGCCCAGCCAGTCTGGTGGACCACGACAGTCACAACTAATGCCAATACAAATGTCAGGCTTAAATCTAAGATCTCATGCTCCAGGGCTTGAGAGAGATCTCAACCTGGTCTGTAATGGTTAGAGACTAACAGGGAGGAAGGGCATCCCTCATCTGGGACAACGCGGGGTTCTCATTAGGGCTGTGCAAAACTTTGACAGGTGTTTCATTTTGACACTGTTTTGATTCTTTTTTGAGCTCAAAAGCATGAAATCGAAATGAAAGGAAAGGCTTTGAAACAGCTTTGAAATAAAATGACGAAACACAAAACGTTTTGAGTTTTGAAGCCGGGTTTGCTTGCAGCTAAACAGAAAGTAAGGAGAGGGAGGGAGGAAACGGGGGAAGGGCTGCTCTCATATTGACTGTGTAGCTGGCCAGTGACTGCCATCCTTCCCTGAGGTCCCTGCCAATCCCAGTGCTCAGGGGGAGGGATGGAAAAACTGCATAAAAAGTCACACGTCACAAGTTTTGCGCACCTTGAGGTGCAGTTTCCCAGAAACCCCCATGCCTACAGGCATTTTTGTGATTCTCCATTATAGCCTATGGGCGAAATGGTGAAACGTGTCGAAACAGTGAAACAGTTTTGACGGTACGAAATGGAGCAGTGCTCTTGAAACAGCAAAACGAAACACTGCCCCTTCGAAGCGGCAAAATGGAAGTCGAAATGAAACGGTGCTTGCACAGCTCTACTTCTCATCCTTTCCCCAAAAGCACCTGCCTCAGACCTCTCTTGGAGACCTGATGCAGGACTAGACCATAATGAAGTGTACAGCCCATTTGGGACAGATCCAGCGTCGGCCATGGCACAGTTGCACCCCTCTTTCATACCATGCCATGTCAGCACCAGCTGAGGACTTTTTTGGGGTGGCAGCGGGCAAGTTTCTCCTCCTGACCCGGTCCTCCAGGTGCTTCCTGCCAGCCTGGTGCAGGGAAGGGGACCACTGCTGAGCCTGGGGATTAGCTCTGGACCTCCACCCCATCAGCCAGGGACAGGCTTCGTGGTGGGCAATGGAGGGGTGGGAATATCAGGAGAGGGGAGGAGATGCCTCACTGAGCAAAGAGGCCAGGGAGGGGGTGGCAAGATGGGGAAGCTGGGTCCTTGCCTGATTCAGGGATTTAAAAATCACAGCATGGTGTACCCATCCCAGGGAAGGGGGTGGGAGCTGGGGTCACTGCTCCTGAACCCCTCCCCACCCCTTTTCCCATGAAGCCCAGGGGCCTGCAATTCCTAAACTCTCTGTTTCCTGCTCCTGGGAGATGTTGTTCCCGTTGCGGGCCCATGCGACTTGTCCTCACTGTGAGCCTCATGTTGTTTCTGGTGACAAAGTGTTCATTTGCAATACTGCTCCATGCAAGGGGATGTGATAAAAGGTCGGCGATGAGCCTCCCTCAGTGGCTGTTGCAGGCGTTGCTGTGATTAGTTCAATGTGCAGCACTACTCTCTATTGCTCTCGGGCATAGAAAAGAAGTGTCAAGTCAAAAACATTTTATCTACAACTAATCCAGCTCTGTCTCTTCTCTGTTCCAGATTATCTTTAAACCAGGATGGAAAGGTTATCAGGCTTTCTCTTTCTTTTATTTATTTTTTTTAAATAATCAAATTCAGCCCTCTCTTTAGGGCTTTCTGTGTGTAATCCATGCTGGAATGAGTATATTTTTAATAGCTGAATGATGGCAAGATGGTCTTTTAACTTTGGAAATTCATCTTCTTAAGATTGTGACTACTTTGTATAATCATGCTTAGTGGTTTTATCTATGGTAGATAAAATGGAGCTAAGAGAAGTATTTGCTGTAATTTGGAATTAAGCTAGTCTTTCCCCCAACGTCATGAACACTAATTTCCCTGAAATACAGCAACCTAAATGGTGTGAGGTTTTCACTTTGCGAAGGCAGTGATTTGACTCAAACAAGCCATATTAAATTATGAGCTAAAATATTTGTTGAAGGCAGTTTATAAAATGGGTGTTCTTCAACATGCTAGTGTTATTGCCTGGCTGTGTTTATCTAGAGAGCGTATTTAATACTCCTCAGGCACACAATCAATATTGAACAAGTTGGTATTTAGCGATCTGTGCATAGGATGGGTATGTGGGTACCAGCCTATTTATCTGATCAGTGGGGAAACTCATGCATAGCCTCAGAGCTGCAGGAACGGTGGATGAATTCTCAGATTGTCCTTTCAGATTTGTGAGCAATGTTGGATTCAGCTGTGTTCATTAAGTAGCACACCAGGAATTGTGACTATTTCAATCTGTCCTATGATTCAAGCATTTAAGAGGGCCACCAGCTAAACAAATACGGTGCTCGCTAAGAGGTGGTGTTCTCCAATATTAATTTACCAGTTGGATCACTCAGCTGAATCGCATGTGCAAATCAAGCTGTGTAGCATGCGAGCAGTTCCGGCAAATAATAGACTCCCAATTTTCTTAACTTACTAATTCCTTTTATCAGAAGTAAAAGGTAGTTTCAAGAGCACCTGCCACTGTCATTATACAGATGCTGTGATCTTTTAATGTACCCAGTAAACTAATGAGTTAACATTTAATAAATGTTGTCAGCCATTCACATTCATTATTTTCCCAGAATGATTACTTATACTAAGGCAAGGATTTCTAGGAGTCTATCTTTATTGGCCCTGCCTAGCCAGGATTGAGTTAGACCAACTTTTGAAACTTTCCATTCAAAAGCCTGTCTAACTCCATCCCAGTTATATAGTTGGTCCAATAAAAAATACCACCCTAAAAATCCTTGCCCCTTGCTAAATTTCCTGGGCCATAATGGCTACGGCATCACTCTAATGCTGCTTGCACATAGACCCTACTACCCGTTCATATTAAAGCTGGAAAGAAATCAGCTGTAAAGCTGTTATACACTTCCAAACACCAGTTGAATAGCTGGTTGGCTGTTTTATAGCTGGATCATCTTTTTTCTGTCATGTGATAATTGCTTTGCACTTGTGATCAGTCTAAATTTGTTGTGTAATTAACCATTAATTACATGATAATTACTTTGCACTTGTGGCCAGTCTAAATTCATTGCATGAGTAACCAGTCAATTGTGTAATATATGTAACTTGCTCAGGAATTGAGGGGCTGAGTCTGAAACCCTCAGCCCCTTAATTTGCATTGAATGATGGCTGCATACTCCATCAAGTTCTCCTTGGAGAGTCTATCATCTCTATCTTCTCAAACATTTCTCTTTATCACAGGCTGCAGCTCCTTCTAATTCATGATGTAATAATCCCCAACTGCTTATAATCTCTGTTTTCCCTGTATAAAACACATATACAAAAATGAAATGCCAATAACTCAAAAAAGTCAGCTTCTTGCCAGACAGAGGCAGAGTTGCCTGCACAACTAAAAGCCATTCTGTACCAAGAAAGCTGGCAAATTCAAATCCTCAACAAGCTAAATCAGCTTCACAATCAAAAAAAAAAAAAATCCACTGAACTCTATACTTTAATGAAAATTCAGGTTATTTTAAGGCTTCTGAAAAGTTTTGGTTAACATTTTAAAACCCTCTGCCCTTATGTGATTGCACTTGTTGTTATTACTTGGGCATTTTGACCAAAATGGAAATCGAAGTGCAGGATCGGCACGACAGACCCTCCTCAGGAGAGCCAAAGGTTCATGCAGTTCAGCTAACATGGGTTTCATAGATTCACAGATTTTTAAGACCAGAAATGACCTTTAGATCATCTCGTCTGACCTCTTGTATAACACAGGCCAGGGAATTTCCTCCAGTTGCTAAGCCTAATAACTTGTGTCTGACTGAAACACATCTTCCAGAAAGACAGCTAGTCTTGATTTGAAGATTTTTAAGCAATGGAAAATCCTATACAGTCATTTGGTCTCTTGTTCCAAAGGTTCATGACCCTGTCTCTTATAATGTAAGCCTTATTTCTAATTTAACTGTCTCTCTCTCTCTCTCTCTTTCTCATTTCCAACCATCCTTTCTTGTTATGCCCTTCTCAGATAGATTAAAGAGTCCTCTCATTTGAAGTTGAAGAGACTGTTACCGAATCACCATTTCATCTTCTTTCAGAAAAGCTAATACCCTCAATCCCAAATTGGCACTGGAAGAGAGAACCCTATGATCAAAGCACTTAAGCTAAAGCAGAGTCTCTATCGTCGGTCAGTGCCAGGAATACCCATACAACACCTGTGCCCGTAGGGCCTTGTACAGTTTGCAATGTACAGGGGATGGTATCTTCCTAACTCAGTCTGAAAAGAACAACTGTTGCCTCTTTGCTGCTACTTACTTAGACTTCCGAAATATCCATCAGCAAAAAGGAACAAAGTCATGAGTGCATACTTTAAATATTTTTATTCTTCATTTAATTCCTTTATTGGCACCCATTAATATAGTCACCAAACATGCCCCCCCAACCTTAAAAATGCCCATAATAATTGCATTCAATTGCAATAATTGAACATTGCATGTTCCCCTTTTTGTTTTCTTGAAGGGGAACATTGTTATCATACATTAAAAATACACGTGAGGCTAACTTGTGGAAAGTTTGACCAAAGAGAGAGGTTTTCATATGAAAAAGAGAAGAAAAACTAAGTGGTATTGTGCCCCCCCCCTTAAATCTCTGAATTCATCTTTGTACCATATACAGGAGCACTACATGGCACAAACAGATTGCTTTTATTATTGCTTTGCACTTCAACTTGGAGCCACTTGGTCTTTAAAATTCACTTCCAGTAGCACTAAACTGTACAACAGCACAGTAGTCAAGTGTCAAATTGCCTCCCTAGTGGCAAATGGGAACACTCTGATGGAGTGCAGGCTTTGGCAAAGTTTGTAATTCAGCTATAAAACCACCTTCTTGGGTTATTTATAGCTCTCTTGCAATTATTTTAACGGTGAAAATATTAAATAAATAGTTTAGTAAAATCCTTGCTTTGCCTTGGGGAAAAAAAAAAGAGTACACAATAAAAATACAGAAAATACTGAAATTGTAGAAGGGAGAGAATTGCTATTCACCTTTTTGCAGAATAGAAGAAGACAATCAATTAAACTGAGGGGGAAATTCAAATCCAATAATAAGTATTTGTTTATTTTTTACTTGTTTTTGTTTTGTTTCGGGGGGTTTTTTCCCCACAAAATATAGAGTAGTGGAATTAATTTTCACTAGATTCCACTTAGACTGAGAACTTAGTGGGTTTATAATCTGACCATATATAAGAAGAGGAAGAGATAGAAAGCATTAAAACTAAAGCAAAATAACTTAATTAGGTTACTTCCTATTGCGTGGCATCTTCTTCTCTGGCTTGGCTACTTGAGACCTCAAGCACAAAAAGGGTCTGCGTGCTTCAGAAAGGTTCTGCGAGGTTCACATGCCCACACATGGAGGTAAGCAAGTGGGCATGAGGGGTCTGCAAAACTCTAGCAAGAAAGGCTGTTGGAGTTTTTGAATGAACAGGGGAAGGGTGACTATGAGCATGAAGGTGATTTCACCCCTTACTGGAGCATGGATGAGACCCATAGTATGCCCAGACCAGTATCCAGTTTATAAAGGATGCTGAAAAATTGGGAGGGTGCACAAAAGAGTCACAAAAAAGGGTCCAAGGTGTAACAAACAGCCTGAGAGGCAGTCAGGGCCTTAAAAGTCTGTCTTAAACAGAAAAAAAGAAGGAAGTGAGATGAAGGGCTTGCAGTGCATAAGCATTGAGGAAAAAACCCAGATACTAAACAGAGCTGAAGAGCACATCTATGTGTGATTTAATGTGCATTGGCTTATTTTAATGTGCATTAAAATGTCTCTAAAAAAACCCCTATGTTATTTAATGTGCATTAAGGCAGGCTAATATGCATTACAAACAGCGCTTACAAACCGTGCTCTTTAGTTGATGCGTATTTTCTTAAATCTAGTACCTCACAACGGAGGTACTAGATTTAATGCGCATTAACTAAAGCCTGTTAATGCATGTGTAGATGCACCCTTCATCTAGCTAATGAAAACACATGAGGGAGCAATTGCCTTTTGTTTGACAGACACATTCAGATTGGAAATGCAAAATGCATTTTAATGGTAGTGGGGATTACCCACTGGAAAAAATCTACCAGGGGAAGTACTGGATTCTCAGTGTCTGGAAATAACCACATTTTGACTTGAAGTCTTTTCAAAGACACCCTTTATTCAAACACAAATTATTTAGCTCAGTGCAAATGTAAGTGGACGAAATACCTTGGCCTACATTATAGAAGAGGTCAGACAAGATGAACTAAAGATCCCTTCTGACCCTAAAATGTATTAATCTTTAATACATTTGCTAGTTTCCTCCATCAGGAGGACTTTTTTTTTTAACCTTTCAATGGC
>NW_017728947.1:117211121-117216645 GCF_001723895.1 Crocodylus porosus | reverse complement strand
TTGTGCTGTTGTCTGTTGCCTTGGTAATTCACACGTCTGGGTAGTCACTGATTACTCATGAAGGAGTCTGTTATTGTTCACACTGCAATATTTCTACTATGTTAATGGAAGATAATAGCAACTTAAAGTCTTCTTTTGTTCTTAGCTTTGCCATGCATTCTTGTTGCCTGCAGGGCAGTGACTGCTGAACTGTTTGTGTAGAGCTCAAACCACTGGGGATTTCTTACGCGTTCAGCTGAGTCGATTGCTGAAGTAACTACCATTGAACGGGAGCGCGGTATTGAAAAGCTCCACACGTTGATTCTGCAAGTCAACATCTGAGCGGAGTTTGATGGATTCACTGGTCAGCTGGAGTGTATATAAAGAACACTGAAAAACTTGGGAAAGGAAATATCAGCTACTGTAACTCCTAGAGACCGAAACTCAGATTGTTTCCAGGGTAAGCTGGAATGAGAGCTCGCCACTGTGCTTTGGGATGCATACGTTGGGTGTAGGACAGTGGGTTTCCCAAGGTCCTTTGGGTCTGTCTGGATGTGCCTCTGACTCGAGCCAATAAGCACTTTTACCCCCTGACTTCCAGATCAGGATTAGGCTAACAGAGCACTGTTGAACACGCCACCCTGGGCAGGTCTACATGTGCATTAACAAGCTTTAGTCAATGTGCATTAAATCTGCTGCCTCCATTGTGAGGTACTACAAAGATGCGCTTTAGCCTGTCTTAATGCACATTAACTGAAGAACATTATTTTTAAGTGACTCTTAATGCGCACTAGCCAGTTTTAATACACATTTAACTAAAAAGCACTTTTTAAAAGTGCTGCTTTAATGCACATTGGAATAGGCTAATGCACGTTAAAGCACAGATGCAGATGCCTCCCCCACCCATGCACTTTTTTTCTCATTAAACCCCAAAGCCTGTGGTCAGGCTGCTTTGTAATGGATTCTAATGGGAGTAGGCTTCTCATTTACCTATGTAAACTAATTATGAAATATTCAAATCACTCCTTTTCTAAATTGTCTTGTGTGCTGCCAGCAGCAGCAGCAGCAGAGCTGGGTGGGTGGAAAGCTTGTGGTGACCTCAACCTGGGCCTCCACTTCCGGCCTGGGCTGTCATCCACCCAATATGCAGGGCTGCAGTTGTGCCATAACACGCCAGCTTCTCTAATCCTGAATTTGTGTTCAGCCACTGAGGTTTCATTGCTGTTGTCTCCCTCTGTGGATACAGGTATGGCACCTTAATGCATGGGGGCTGCCAGCCACTCCCTAATAGCTCGTCAGAGCATTGGCACGGCGTTGGCAGAAGAGCAGTCTACCGCATGTTTCGGTCAACACATGATGCTCCCCCACCTCTGCCATACACAAAATAATGATACAAAAGTTTGGTTTAGTGGTTGTTGCTGTTGATCAATGAGCAGGGCTATTTGTCTCTGGGTCAGGTGGGTGGCCACAACTCCAGAGAGGCGTTGCGGGATGCGTTGGGTCAGGTGCACTGCCATGTCCTGTCTCCTTTTACTCTTGCTGCAGTGGGTCAACTGAGGATCCCCGGCCTCCCCAAACAACTGTCCTGAGGCTTGACCTTCAGGGCTTTTCTATAACTAGAAAACACGAAAGCAACAACAAGAAGTGAAAATGGCTGCACTTAATTCATGCTGGCCCTCTGCGGTCTGCATGGTCGTTATTCCACGCTGCGGTCCAGGTGTCCCAGCCACCCTCACTTGAGTGCAGACTGGCACCGCTGGCCCCTTGCTCCGGAAAGGGAGACCCCCTAGGCAGCCGCTCCAAGCTGCCCTCATTCCCCTTCTCTTGTGGGGACAAGCGCTTGCACGCTGTCAGGATGGCTGGATTCCCAATCGCCTACAACTCGGGGCTGGCTATCGGGGCTGCACCTGCCGTGCCATCTTGCAGCTGCCGGTGCATCCGCAATGCAGCTGTGTTGATCTTGGAGCAGGGGAGAGGAGCTGTCTCGAGTTGGAGGCAACTCAGATGCACTCCTCCCTGCATAACGGGACCCAACCCCATTACAGTCCCCCCAGCAGCATTGTCAGCAATGAGGAGGTGGGGGATTATCCTCAGGTCACCCCAGCACTGCCTCTTTCCTGCATGTCAAGAGGACATGCTCATCATTTCCTAAACCATATTGACTGATTCACATCACACAGTTAAAATCAATTTTCGATTTGAATTGAGGGTTAATAAGTGATCAAGGGGGTTTGCCCCCTTCTTTACAGACTGGTAGCCAGAGTGCTTGGGCAGGGATGGGGATTTAGTCAGGATATTGAGACTTGGCACAATTGACTTTGTAAAGACATTACTTGTGCCTGACAGCCTGCGTCATGTTGCAAAAACCCAACTGAGTTTCCCTTGAGGGGATTGATGCTGGCAATGCTTAAAACAGTCCTTAGGAACTCATATTTCCTAAAAGCAATGCTGTATATACATGTTAATTAATACAGTTTAAATGAACTAATCCTCATTGACTGAGAATTAAAAAATTAATGCAGACGAGGGAAGTCTGAATTAGGCCATTTGGATCAGAGCCAATCTTAATTTAGACTACAGATGTCTGCATGTATATAGCGATGGCTGTAATCCGGATCAAAGCTAGAAAAACATAATGTCTATAACCGGCTCATCTGGCCAGAGACCTGTTGCATTTGGCTGTTTCCCAGAGCTGCACCATAGCTCCCAGGCAGCTGCACACAAAGTATAACAGCCCCGGGGCTGCCCTAAATTGTGTCAGGGGCCAGGAAACACCTAATGTGTCACATAACAGAGGAAGAAAAACAGTGGCTTAAAACAACCCCCTGGGTACCACTTGTTGAGATATTTACTTGGGAATACCATAGCCAAACCAGGGACTTTCAACAGTGCACACAGCACTTCCCATGATGCTTTCATTAGAGTCAAACCCCGGCTTGTGAGCGCGGCAGATGTGCTTTGCCTGGGCAGTTTTGCCAGGGCAGCTGAACCATCATAAGCAGATCCTTTTCAAAGACAGCCCTTTCCCACTGAAGGGGATGTGGGCTAAAGCCCCAGTCCTGCGGGCTTCCACTGGAGGCTGAGCCGGTGACTGGGAACGGAGGGGCCTGCCCCCTTGCACCAGTGGGTCGGCTGTGAAGCTGCTTCTAGTCGCGAGCGAGGATGAGAGCTCTTGGCAGCTGCTGCCCTAGACTGTCCTCTTCATACGGTGGCACGGGTGACTCCCAGAGCAAGCAGGGATGTGTGCATCTCCACGGCTAACACCTGTAAAAGGTGTGGTGGGTATTTGCTCCCTGCTAAGCAACATCCCATAGGCACGCAGGGTTTGCTTTTGGGTTCAGCCCTGCCCTGCTCAGCGCAGCTCACAGAAATGGGCGGAGGTATCGCGGCAGCATCTGAGCACAGACATCTAATGCAAGGCTAAAGGCAGGCCCTTCCAGCCCCGTTCTGCAAGCAGTGGCAGGCCAAGACAGGATCTGATTTCTGTCGACAGCTGATCTGGAGAGACGAGCGCTGTGCTGCCTCAGATAACCCTGGATACAGCTCTCCCCTCGGCTGATATTTTTCTTCTAAATGTCACAATCTGCAAGAGAAGCTGAGTAACTGCATCTTCGGTGACAAAATGCTCCCTGTGTTCTGCAGAGCTCTGGCTGCAGACACTTTGCATCTTCAGTCCCCCTTGCCCCAAGAGGTGATGAATAATACAACAGAAACAGCGGATTGCGCGCTGCTTTCTTTTCCCTGTGTCTGACAGCACGCAGCCCATAGCTCATTTACACCTTCCTGGCGGAGGAGCCAAAAGCTGCTGCTGCTTTGTCAAACCAGGACGTGCGGACCCCCCCGCTCCCCCGTGGCTGGCATGCAACTGCAGCCTCCACGCGGTGAGAGCACCCAGCCTGCTCCTGCCCCACAAGGGAAGGGGGTGCCCTGGGCATGGGGCATGCTGTGCCTCTGCTCCGCATGTGAGAGTCTCGCGGAGATGCCAGGAGGGACAGGACACGGTGTCCATCAGCAAGTGCCTCTCTCATGGCCACCGATGATGAGACTCATTTTTCCATGGTGACAATTTGTCATAGGACAAGGAGCGGACGCTGTGACGGCCCGTCTCCTCCGGCCACACACAGCTCCTTCCTTGCCCGAGGCACTTCTACGTAGGTGAAGGGCAAGGCCCAGCCTTTTTCGTTGCCTGAACGTGCACTTGAACACATGCGCTGTGGTCTGCTGTGCCAGGACTGTGACCACAGCACTTCATTGCCAGCAGCTGTTTAGGTGAATGCTCTGCTTTCTTTTCCTGTGCGCACCTGACGTATTTGCCTCCCTTCTGCATCTGATTTTTATATTTTTCACACACAGACACCCTTCTTCCCCCATCGCGTCTCTCCCCACCGCTCTCGAGTGAAATTCACAATCAGCATCGAGGCGGGGGAGAATCTTGTACCAGCAAATCATGCAGCCGGGATGCTGGCGGGGGGAGCCATCATTCAGTCATCTAATAGCTCCAGCATGGCACAGGGCAGCACCGCCAGCTGGGAGCTTCTCATTTCGGCTGCCGTCTTGAGCACAGCATGAACTTCCCCATTATACACAATGCAATCTCCTTACACATGCATTCAATAAATGGGAGGAATGACTTCAAGGAGAGCAGTTCTCTCCTTTGAGAAAGACTTATTTCTTGCACCACATTCATCCCTACAGTGAACCATAAATCTTGGGAGGTCAGTAAAGGACTTTTTGGGGTTGTTTTTTTTTTGGAAGGGGGAGGGGTTGGCTAGATTACCATAACATTGGCTAGCCCAGGAGAAAGGATATCTCAGTCTTCCCACTGGTAAGCAGCTGTTAAAAGGCCTCACACTCCCTGTAGGGCATTTGGGGCACAGGTTCAGGAAAGGGAACTCAAGTAGGACATTCATGGTTCAGAGATTTGCAGTTCTAGTATTAGTTGAATTTCAGGCTTTAGGCAACACAAATAGTCCCGTCTATTGAAAAGATGGTGAGATGAGATGGCACATAACCTGTGATGAGAGAAGGAGGGAACTGGGCTGATTTAGTCTGGAGAAGAGAAGACCGAGGGGCCTTTGCACGGGGGCTGCGCAGAGGATGGAGCTGGGCTGGTCTCAGTGAGGGCAGATGGCAGGACAAGGAGCAATGGGCTCCAGCTGCAGCAAGGGAAGTTGAGGCTGAGGATATTAGGAAAAATTTTCTCACTAGGAGGCTAGTAAAGGACTTGAACAGGTTACCTGGAGAGTCTCTATCCTTGAAAGTTTTGAAGGCCTGGGTAGACAAAGCCTTGTCTGGGATGATGTTTCATAGTTTCATAGTTTCTAGGGTCGGAAGGGACCTGAGCAGATCATCTAGTCTGACCCCCTGCCATGGCAGGAAAGAGTACTAGGAGCCTGCACCACTTCTCTTGGAAGCTGGTTCCAGATCCTAGCCGCCCTGACCGTGAAGTAGCGCCTCCTGATGTCCAGCCTGAATCTGCCCTGTGCCAGCTTGTGACCGTTATTCCTGGTCACTCCTGGCGGTGCTCGGGGGAACAGGGACTCCT
>NW_017728947.1:117204715-117211110 GCF_001723895.1 Crocodylus porosus | reverse complement strand
CTTCTCCAACTATCCTCCTTAGCTCATTGAAGTCTGCCCTCCTGAAGTCCGGGGCTGCTGCCTTGCTGCAGGCCTTTGCCACCTTGCGCTGGATGGTGACTCCCAGCAGGCGATGATCGCTGTCCCCCAGGTGGTCGAGCCCCCGCAGCCCCCGCACCAGGTCATCGCCCGTGGCCAGCACCAGGTCCAACAGGACGTCTCCCCGGTGGGGCTGTGCCCCCCCTGGGTTAGATGGAGGTCCTGCGCTCTGGCCAAGAACCGACGTGAGCAGTCAGACCTGGCTAACTTCTCTTCCCAGCAGATGTCCGGGAAGTTCAGGTCCCCCATTACTGCCACATCCTGAGCCCTCACCACCTCTGTGAGCTGACCCAAGAATTCCTGGTCAAGCTCTTCCCCCTGCTTGGGAGGTCTGTAGTAGACTCCCGCCGTTAAGTCTCTCTCCCCTTGACTGCCTTGTACTCTAACCCAAAGCACTTCAGAGTGCCCCTCCCCTGGCTCTTTGCTAATTAACGAGGATGTGTATTCCTCTTTAATATAGAGCGCCAGGCCCCCACCTCTCCTTCCTATCCTGTCCCTCCTGTACAGCCCATAGCCCTTGACATTCACCGCCCAGTCATGCGTTTCGTCCCACCACGTTTCCGTGATCCCCACTATGTCCAGGCTGGTGTCAGCCGGCAGGAGGGTGAGTTCCTCCTGCTTGTTGCCCACACTATGAGTGTTTGTGTAGAGGCATTTGAGGCCTCCTGTGGGCTGGCCCCCTCGTCCCGGCGTTGCCCCGGCCCCTCTCTCTTACCTGTTTGTTCGCTTCGCTCGTCGGGCTGGGCTGGGCTGTAGTTGTGGGTGCTATTTGGTCTGGCAGTCTGATGTTTCCTCTGCCCTCGTCTTCCCCTTCCCCCAACGAGCCTAGTTTAAAGCCCGCCGGAGAAGGTCCGCCAACCTAGAAGAGATGTAGTTGGGGCTGGTCCTGCCTTGAGCAGGGGGTTGGACTAGATGTGACCCCCTGAGCTCCCTTCCCACCCTTGTTGTCTATGATCCTATGTTTGAAGTGGGGGGTTTCTTCTTCCTCTGGAAAAACAAGACAGAGCAAGAAGCTTGTTGCTGTCCAGATGTTCATATGGACTTGTGTTAATGGGCCTAGGAAGTTCCAGATGTGACACCAATGCCAGGATGAACCCGTGTCAGTATATGACTTGATTTACACACTTCCCTTCCTAATATATGACTGCTTGATCCAGCAGGGAGTTTCAAATGCCCTTTGCTGTTAGTAGAAAGACGGGGGATGTCTGAAAATGCTTCAGATTTAAGGGCTTGGGACCTCTACATAGGGAATAGGTGTGGGAGTCACTTCCAAAGGTTGATCCAGAGAGCCCAGAAAAGCATAGGCAGACATCAGCACCCCTGCCTCTCTCAAGCTACCCACTGGGTAGCTGGCAATTCACAGCGCCTCGGCCTGCTTCCGACACAGCTGCCTAATGGGCATTGACGATAGACGACGTGAAACCTGGGTGCAGCAGACAGGAGCTCGCCTCTGCAGCCATGTGGTTACAGCACTGTGGGGAGAGGAGGCCTGGGTCCTGGTCCGTGATACCAGCACCGCTTTTGCATCGTACATGACATGGTCATTAGTTAGCAAACAAGTTTGTCTCTCGGCAGAGGCTGGCATCCAGGACTCCCACCTCCTGCTCGCTCTCCATCTGGCTCCATGACTCTTCCACTCGTGACCCAGCATCATCAGGTTGGGCAGAGCAGCCTCACCTAGCCATCTCTGTAGCCTGACTATTTTAGGTCGTATGCCAGGGGAGTGTGTACCTCCTCAGGGTCAGGTCTCCCCCCACCTCGTGAGTGCGCTAAGGCTATTCGATGTCGTGGAGGCAGCTCTGACACCACTGTGCCATCAGCTTTAAGATTAATTTGATGCCACTGATGTGTCTCAGACACGGCCCTCCCTACCATAGCTCGGGATGTTTAGATGCTTCCCAGAACATGCTAATCGCGGTGGTGCTGAGCGACGGGGTTAGGGGCTGTGGAGCATGAGAGAGCTGCGCTGGAGTAGATTGTGAGCGGAGGCACGGGCGATGCTGTAGCCTAACATGGAGGAGCCCCGCATATTTAGGCACTTACTGAATTTGATGGTAACTGGGTCATTTTAACTTCTGCTATGTGACTTAGGCACCTCAACTCTGCGTAGGTCCCATGGACGCCTCGCAGAAGATGCTTAGAAGCTGCCCCCACTTGAGACAGCGTCTGTCTGCTACCCAGACTGTGAGGCGATGCAAATGGCTTTCACAGCATTTGGGGCTTGGGGAATCTGGGCCTGCCAGGCTTGCAAAATAGGGTGGAGAAATTTCAGTGCCTGGCATTGCTTTACAGTATTGGAAATCTGGACTTCGCTGTTTGCTGGAGAGGGAATTATTTTGGTTTGGGAGGGCAGGAGAAAGCAGAACTAGCGCTAAAGACATTTATACTTGTATGTGCATGTGCCAGTATATATTGCATGTATAATTAAACAATGTGTATGTGTACATACACATAAACACACACACGATGTATATGTGTGTTGTGTTATATCTCTATCTATATATCTATATTTCTATCTATATATAGATAGATATAGATATGTACATTGTGCTGTCTATGTACATTGGGTGAGGTACAGGCTTTCACATGAGCTACAGACTAAATCAGAAGCATTCCTTCTCTGTATTGCACAATGCATGTATACACTGTGTGTTTATGTATATGTCTACACATTGTATATGTGTATAATGCATTGTTAATGTGTATTGTGCAATACACATGTACATTGTACATTTTATATGTGTATTGAGAAATATATCTCTTTGTGTATTTTATGTAATATACATATATATGGCATGACATATAGTGCAATGGATACATGTCCGTACATGTATATGTGTATATACGCACACAAAAAAGGGTGTGCATATATGCATATATGTATATACACATATATACGCACATATATATGTGTGTATGTGTATGTGTGTGTATGTGCATACACACACTCACACACACGCACATTTTCAGTATGCTGAAAATATCTATTGTTGATACTTCTAGGACCTGACAGGCTGGGGGGGCGGGGGGTGGGGATTTCTTAGGTTTGAAACCCAAAAAAAGATCCCAGCTTGCTCCATTTTTCTGATTCAAGAAAAAAATAGACAGCATGAAAAAGGAAGAATGAATCCTTCTTATTTAGTTTGTAGCTGTTGTGAACCTTTGAGGGCATGAGATGGTGAATAAAAAAGCAGTTGCAAAATAACTAGAACATATACAGTTACCCACCCAGACACAGACTTTTGTCTGGCTTAATTAAGAACAAGCACAGATAATAGGTTTGATTTATTAAAAGAGTGTTTAATTGGACAGTTGCAGTAAGTTTGTAATACACAGCAGGGACTGTGACAATTTAGAACACAGCACAGCAAGAAATATTACTTACATAGTGATTAAAAAGAAGAACTTCCACCAAACATTTTGATTCTTCAAAAACCTGTACCTCGCCCATACCCTAATAATCTGGGAATGCATGATAAGATAACCTCATTGTTGAGTGACTGTCCCAGAGGGTGATGGGATTGATGGGAACTTACCCCTCCTTAACAGAACCATAATTTAATTAATATGCATATCTATGGAATACCATTTACCTGAACAGGAGAAGTATTTTAGCTTACTGGCTTGGTTGCAGATCTTTTGAGCATCACTGAGCTGCCCACACAGTTTGTCTGCTTTTCTCTTTAGACCATAACAGTATGAAGATAGTACTCTCTGGGGCAGGAATAAGCTGCTCCTCTGTGCTTGCAAAATTCCCAGAGCATTTTAATTGTTCTCATAGGCTAATAAATGCCTAAATAAGAACAGCAACTGCCCCACCCCCAGTCTTCCCAAAGTCCCCGTGACATGGATAAATGAAGATGCATCTTTAGTGCATGGATTTCCCCATCTTTTGTTTGAAGATGCAGAAAGACTGCAAAATAATCAGGCAACACGTGAGTGCAGGAGACATGACATCACTCCCGTTCTGCATTGCAGACGTCTCAGCCTACACGTCTCCCCTTGGGAGAGCGATTCCCTTCTGCCCGGGAGGTGCGCAGCTCACCTGCACTTTCTGTGGGCAACCTCTGGAGCATGCAGCCATGGGTAGGGAGTCACCTGGAAGCAGCCAAATGCATGGGCTAGGCCTGACTCAGGTGCCACATTACACGCATCCAGAACGGCAATATCCAAGCAGTCCCAAGGAGGAGGAGAGTCCACCCCTCTTTTGCTTAGTAGCTTTGCTGTTAGGGCACTTCCCCAGGAAACAGTAGACTCATGCCTTAGGCCTTATTAAATCAAAGGATCTGCAAACCCTAGAGCAAATGTCCCACTTCCCAACAGAGCTCCCTAACTACCAAGCTATCAGAAACTGGGCATTTTACCAGGTGCAGAGAGAAAGCACACCTTAAAGGGACCAGGTTCAGCTTAAACCCAGAGATTCCCGGCTGGAGGGTCTTGCCTCTCTGCTCAGGCTCGGACCGATCATCGTATTTGGCGTCAGGAAGGAGTTTCGCCCCATGGTCAGATTAGTGCACACTGGGGGGAGGGGGGGGGGGTTGCCTTCCTCCGTAGCAAGGAGTGTGGTTCTCTTCCTGGGACACCGTGAATGCATCTGAGCAAACTTTGTAGCAGTGGGAAGTTGGCTGCTGTGGTCCTCCTGCTTTACCTACGGCAGGTTCGAGCGTGATGTCTTGTGTTGCGTCAGGGTCGTTTTGCTCAGAGGTGAAGAAATGAGTCTGTATAGGGTGGGCTGATCCTGCCTGAGGCGGGGGTTGGACTAGATATGACTCTGAAGGTCCCTTCCAGCAGTACTTCTCTATGATTTTTGTTGTGCTTCCTTGCACCCCCATGTGTACAGAGTGACGTCCCTCCAAAGAGGCGAGACCTTGGCGAGTGGGAGGCAGGACCTGGGGGAGGGACGTGTTTTCACTGCTTAGATGCGACAGGCAGCATCAGATGTGAAGTTCCTTGTCACGTGCAATTGCGGCCTTTTCTTCTCCCGAAGATTGTACAACATGCTGACTGAGGCATGGAGCAAGAGTGGGGGCAGCCTGCCAATGTTCCCTTCCTTGGTTTTTGTTCTTGTTTACATCGTCAAGCAACGTACTGCTCATTATCGAGGCCGCATACAAAGCTATGAAATAACTTTGGGAAAACAGTGCTGCGCTGCAAGGAAAAATAAAAAAATATATGTTATCCTAGCCCCTCAGATGGTTTAGAGAAACCTGGAAAAAAGTCAAATAATGGGTGTATCAAAACTATTTGAATAGAAAGATCTTGGGTTCGAATTGGGAAGCTGCAGCTTGTCGGGTAGAAGTGAAGCACTGTATTTCATGCCGACGCTGCGAGGATTTATGTTCAGCATAAAGCTCCAATAATAGCAGCAGACGGGTTCAATGCGGAACCCTACATGCAGGTTAAGCCACATCTTCAGGACTGAAGTTATCACACTTTTCTTGTTGAGGTGTTTACTGTTTTATTTCATGTATTCGATTGTAGCAGATCCACTGTGTAGGTAATTATGGAATGCATTCATTTTACATTTGCCTCTCTTTAAATATAGGTTTAATTACAGCAACAGTAATAGCAACCTTGGCAAATTTACTGTTATGGAAAAATAATTATTGGTGTTGCAGTGGGTGGGAGAAGCCTTAGTTTGATCAGGGCGACATCGCGCTGGGTGCTCACATGCACAACCCTGCCCTACACTGTAGTCAACATGGGAAGAGTGTATTATTACCCCATGGACGTGATATTGAAAAGAGCTAAGCACGTTGAGTATCACAATCAGCATGGTGGGATACTGAGACTGAGAAGGTCAGGCTATAATCAGAGACGTGAGAAGCCTATCCCATATTACACTAAAATAATCTTTGTGACTGAGCCACATTAAGTCACGCTTACCTGTGTGCATGTGTCACAATATCTCTGTAGATGTAAATGATGCGTGCCATAGGTGGGGGATTGATATCTGTCTGTTAAAATGCAGAGCTGTACAAAAAGCATTTTTTTAGGCAGAATATCCTAAGTTATCTAGGAGGTTTCCCAGGCTTCCTCTGAGTCTTGTTCTAAAGGTAGCAAAGACAATTCTCTCTACCGATTGAAATAAGTAATAACATCTATATTATATATATAAGAAATAACAATAAGTAAATACATTTACGAATGTTTTACATAAGTTCTTAAAGGTTGTGCTGGAATCTATATATTCCATAGCTATATCTCTATAACTCTATCTATATAGATATAGATATATTTCATAGATTTCATAGACATCAGGGCTGGAAGGGACCTCGGGAGATCATCGAGTCCAGCCCCCTGCCCAAAGGGCAGGA
>NW_017728947.1:117161503-117204125 GCF_001723895.1 Crocodylus porosus | reverse complement strand
CGAAGCCAGTTTCCCAGCCAGCGGATCGTGGTGGAGCCAAGGCCACAACTGGCCAGTTTGGCCAAGATGTGATCATGGGATACCAGATCAAAAGCTTTTTTGAAGTCAAGATATATGACATCAATCTCCAGCACAACTTTAAGAACTTATGTAAAACATTCCTAAATGTATTTACTTATCTTCTTTGCAGAATCTGAGGCATTTTCATAGTCCTTCAAGGTCACTGCCATTCATTTGGGACACCTCCACCACATGCCCCCACTTCAGGGTTTTCCATGCCTCCCATCACAGTGGGATCTGAGTGCATCCCATGCAAAATGCTTGAGCATAGTGAAGGCCACAGCCAGCTTCACGGACTCGCTGGTATTTCTCTCCGCTGGGGTAAAACCCCTGCAGGTCACAGGGAGGGTCCGTGTTGTGAGTGCCTTTCTTGTGCAAGAGAAGCTTTTTTTCAGAAAGGAAAGACCAGTAAAAAGCCATGGCAGGACTTTTATCTCATGCCATCATGCATGTTTCCTCTCTCTGTCCTTCTCTCTCTCTTCCAGTCTTGGAAAGTATCTTACTGGCCATGTTATGGCACCTAAAGCCCCTAAGTGACCTGCTATCCTGAGCACCTCTCTCACAGGGACATCAGTGCCGCTCGAGGCACTGGACATCAGTATGAAGATGTGGATTGTGGCACCGTACCGAAAACAGGAGCAATGTGTTACAGACAGTTCACATCCATTCCAATACAATCTACTGCTTCCAAGGTCGGAGAGGCATCAGATCTAATATATCCACAATAAAACTTGCCGAGAACAAAGAGTCGCTGTCAGTGCAAGTAACCATAGGGGAAGAGTGGCTTTTCATAGACCCTCAGCTAGAAATGCATTTAACTAGCTCTGCTTTATGCAAGGCTTTAGGCACGTCAGTGTTCGGACATTTAATTCATGAAAAACGCTCAAAAGCCCTTTTGACATTATTCCAATCAAATTGTGCTGAATGGCAATGGCTCTAAATGTTTTGACAGCTCCAAGGGGAAAAAATAAAAAGCGGAGCAAACAGCTCCATTTCACAGTCATTGCTTACTGGCAAACTGCATCCCCCCCGGGGTTCAAGTCAGGAAATCCAAACCCACAGGATGGCTGACGCATGCCGTGCCGTGCGAGCCACTTGCCGTGGCCCTCAGGGCACTCCCGTGTGTCACGTGTGTCCCTGGATTCAGATAGCTCATACTCACCTTTTTATATCACCCCCCTGCCACGGATCTGGGGGCAATGGGGCCAAACCATCACTGGCACTTCAGCAGAGTCAGGGATGTGAAAGAGCACAGCCAATTAATTAATCTCCTTACCTTTCACGAGGCTCCGGGTTGGAGCAGAGGGCAGCAAGTGGACTCGTGCCTTTTACTGCTGTCAGCCAGGGCAGTTGTGCCTGTACTCTGCCGAAGCAACCTCTTCCTCCGAGAATTGCTTCGAGCCAGATCTCCCATTGCCCTCACTTGCTGGGTGAGATGGGGCTGTCGCTCATGAATGAATGCACCTGCTATTCAAAGGTAGCACCGGTGCGCTCAGGGGATGCTTGCAGGCGCGTTAGAAACCCACGGGTCGTTGGCGAGCACGATGCGCACGGCGGAGTCGCCTGAATGGGAAGGGCACCCACCGCTCCTCTATCACCCCAAAGAAAGGCAGAGAAAGCCCCAACTGTGCTGTTTGTTAAACACTTGTGATCTTGCACGTCTGTCAGATAGCCGGTGCGTGCAACTGCAGGTCTCTGCTCTAGCGACTGTCCCTGCGACACTTGCAGGCAATGAGCCGCTGGGTGATGACACCTGGTGATGCCTGGATCTTTCCTAGCAGCAAACAACCATGCGTGCTGGTATTGGAAGGCGCAGGCCTGCTAGGTTGACTGATATATTGAAGGTGACACCTTCCAAAAGAGCAGCGGGGAGTCGCTTTCAATCCTCAGGGATAAAGGCTTTATCTCTTCAGGAGCACGGTGCATATACAGCTCAAGATTGATTTATAGGAAAGCATCTTTGGAGGAAAAAAAAGAAAACCAACAAACCCTGGCATCTGTTCCATAAATGTCACAGTGAAAGAGGCCTGGTGTTTTACGGTGTGTGTCTGCCTGCTTGTTTGTTGTTCTCTTCCAATCCTTGAGCATTGACCGGAGGGAAGGGGAGACGACAACGCTTGCAATGGGGCGGAAGAGAACCTGATAGATGGTGGATCCAGATCATCAAGGGGCTGAGAAACGGCCCCTCTAAAATTGCTTGGGAGAGGGGTTTTGGTAGTGACAAGGGCATCCTGTGTAGGGGGGTTTCCATGCTCTTCTTGGCCCTGGCTGCCAAGGAGGTGCTCAAAACAGCGCACTGTCTGTCTTTGCACTTTCTATACTAGGAAATGAAAAGGGCCTGGTGAAAAATCTGTGCAGACAGGCAGATCTATCTGCCTGCCTCATTTCTGCCTTCCTCCAGAGATGGAAAACTGCACAACCGCTAAAGTTAGGCTTGGTCATTTAAATGGAATCAGTCCATAAACTGAGCCGGGGAGGCCATGACTCTGACAGGCTAGTCCAACTACTGCAGCTCCCGCTGCTCCAATTGCGATAGCATCCAGGGACCAAGGCCTTACAGTGCAGATGCTGTTAAAAAAAAAGGACCAAAAGAAGCCCAAAGGGCTTGCAGTACAGCCAAAATACAGCAAGGGAAAGCAGGAGCACACAGGTAGTGAGGGAGCACAAGGGAACAGGAGGGCGATCACCACGCAGTCCCTGTTTCATGGGCCGTGGTCCTTTGCTCTCTCCTCCTGGCAGGCAGCTGCAGAGAGGACAGGGCCGAGGGCATGAACCCCTGCTGAAGGGACAGGAGTCCTCGAGAGGAAACACTTCTGCGGAGAAAGCTGGGTGGTGTGATCACAGGGAAGTCGGGCTGGAAAGGACCTCGCCTGGTCATCTCGTCCAGCCCCCTAACCAAGGCAGGAGCATCCTTGACTAAACATCAACCTGCTCTTGAACATTTCCAGGGATGGAGATTCCACTTTTCAAGATGCCTGGTCCAGTGCTTGACCACTATCATGGTCAGCAAATTTCCTTATCCTTAACTCCAACCCTAAATTGTGGCACTTTGCAGCCATTGTTCATAGTACTTTCCCTTCCCTACAGCCATAGAGGAAATCCCATCTCCATCCTCTCTATAATTGTCCTTCAGGTATTTGAAGGCTGTTTTTAATACCCACTCTCCAAGTCTTCTCTTCTCCAAACTGAAAGACCCTAGGTGTTTCAGCCTTTCTTTCAGTCATATTTTCCAAGGCCTCTAGTCATTTTTGGTGCTCTCTGATGGACTCTTTCCAACCTGTCTTGAAGTGCAAGGTGCAAAACTGGACACAGGACTCCAGGTGAGGCCTCACCAGTGCTGAATAGAGCAGAAGACTCACTTCCCTTGATTTGCAAGTGATAATTGCAGTCCAGCCCAGGATGCTGTTGACTTTGGGGGGTGCTTTTGCAACAGAAGCACACTGTTGGCTCCTCATATTCAACGTACAGTCCCCTGTAACCCCCAGGTCCTTCCTTGAAGTACTTCAGCCCAGTCATCCCTTCACCCATCTGTAGTTGTGCATGCAATTCTTCCAACCCAAGTGCAGACCTTTGCACTTGTCCTTGCTGTCTTTCGTCTCATTGACTGTGGACCATTTCTCCTGTCTATCCACATCATTTCTTGCTCTCCAAAGTGTCTGTAGCTCCACCCAATTTGATGTTATCCACAAATTTGCTAAGCATTCACTCAACCCGATTGCTCAAATCATTAATGAAGAAGTTGAACAATGCCAAATCCAATACCATAACAGTACCTGGGGGACCCCACTTGAAACTTCCTCCAACCTCACATGGAGCCATTAATGACTTCTCATAGAGTATGGTAATCCAATCAATGATGTATCCACCTTGCAATACTTTAATCTCATCTCCATTCCCTTAGCTTATTATTTAGACTGTCATGGGAGATAATGCAAAAAATAGGCTGTTTTCATCAGCCAGTTGGGTGAAATCCTAACTGTATGAGACACATTTCCAAAGTGCTCTGCAGGGATGAGAGTCAAGATGAGGGTGCAGGAGGCTTCCCCACTGCATGGCTCCCAGGCCAGGGTCTCTCAGAGCCAGACCTGGCATCCAGCGAGGCCTTCAAGTGCACAGGACTGGAGCAGGTTGTCATCCTCAAGAGGCAACAGCCTGAGCCTGGAAAATGCCGTCCGTTTGTCCGTCTTTTCTGGCTGTGTGAGGGAGATGCTCTTTGCTAAGAGTTTTGTCCTTTATTCTCTCCTGTGTAGAAGGGCAGTCTTAGGTGGGCCTGGGCAGGTCAGCCAAGTGCTAACACAGTACACATCATGTTTTGGCATGGCCTTGTGGGGTCTCTGAGGGTCAAGGGATGAACCCGTTAGCATGTGGTGGAAGTTGTAGAGATTAAAACCAGACAGAACCACAATGTTCATTCAGTTTTAGCTTAGTCTCCTAGGCCAGTGATCCTCACCTGATGATTTTTGCCATGGAGGGAAGTAGTTTGTTGGGCTTTTTTTTCCCCTGATGCTCTCCACAAAGGTAAGAACATGTCAAGCAAACATCTTGATTTACAGGCTGCAGAAGATGATGATATTACTGTGTCTTGCTGTGAGCCCTCCTCTGGGTTATCTGCCCACACTTAGGGGGAACTCTAGCATTTTTTTGTCTCCCATTAAAGCTGCTCCCCCACAGTCTGTCCTTCTGGCTGAAGCCCAAGGGAATTAGACATTGCCGCTGCTCAGACAATACATTGAAGGTGCACGGTCAATACCAAAACAAGTTTTTTTCCTCCCAGGCTATTGTAATCCACCCGGAGCTGCCTAAGACCTAACTGTAAGGAGCTGAAAGAGGACAAGTGTTGAATTTTCCCCTTCATTTCCAAGGCATCTTGAGACAAGGGTGCAAGCATCTCTGTGGCGCTCTGTATATCATCACAAATTGGTGAATTATGATGCATAGAGAACAGTTACCTCGCTTGTTCCCATTTAAATCATTCTCTGAAGAATGGCTTTGTACCATTTGTTCTTGTCATTATAGTCATCACGGAGGGGAGGGAGTAGCATATCTGAATAATAACGAGCTTGGAAATGGAACAAAATTATTCCCCAAACATTTAGGTAATGTTAAAGGCAGCAGTGAACCTGCAGAAAGCTGTGTAGTGGTGCAAGGAAAAATATCTTTGACTACAAATCTTTGGAGAAGAATAAAATCTGATGGTTGTGGCCTAGTTATTTGCCCCTAAATTTCAGCTGGATTTTTCTCACTTGGGTAACTGCATGTTATAAATTAATTCTTGTAAGAAGCCCCTTTGCTTACCCTTCAGTGGTTATTTTCCAAACTTTTCCAGTTTGCACTATGCGTAGACAGGGAGTTTTCAATAAGTAATGAATGAAGAAGCCTCGCGGACCAAGAAGCAATGCAGCTGTTTATTCTGCATAAGACAGACATTGCTGCCGACAAGTGAGGTCACTACCTAAGGGCAAGAGAGGAAACAGGAGCCGTATGCATTACCCATTGCACGTCCACCCACGCACAAACAATATTTCCGGCTCTACAGTTTCCAGTTTCAAGCTCTGGATGTCATCTCTCCTGAAGAAAGCAAGGACCAACATGGCTGTACCGAATAGGCTCCTTTTATGCCTTCCCAATGGCACAAGTTGATTCTTTCCCCCTCCACCGCCAGCAGCCCCTAGTACTTCTGTTTATGCTTCCTGTGATTATTTCACTGAGTGCCAGCAAACTTTTTTTTCAGTTACAGGGATGCACGCCAATCTTGGCTTGCTCATTTATTAAGATAACCAACAAAACTTTGTTTTGCATCATGCCAGATGTAGTTTTCTTTATTCAGAGCTGAGTTTGCGCATCTGCAAGCTGTACTGAGAGCAACGTCCTCCCATAAAATTACTTCTGTTACATGTGTGATACAGAAACCCTTGCATTAGCCATCTTTGTATTATGGTGTTATTGTTCTCACCCATATGGCAAAGAAATCTGGTCACTGGCATTTGTTTTATCCTTTTATTCACTTTTGGCATGGATTTTTAATTAGATGAATTTTAGTTTATTTATGTCTCGTTAACCTTTTCCTTTGGGAAGGATGTTTTTCATTAGCATTAGTAATGTCCAAGGCTCTTTGCCTAGCGGAGGCCATTCCCCTCAATGATACTGCTTTGACTTGGTTATTAGTCATGCTACAAATATTTTCCCTTGTAATTAGTCCATCTGTTAACTTCTAATTTTGCTTAATTCATCAGGCCTGTGATATAAAAATGGTCAGTGACCCCCACCTGAAGAAAGCATGACCTCTCTAGTGGCTTTTTAGGGAGGATCATCATATTCTTGATTTTTTTCCATGATGATTTTTTTTTTCTAGCAGGTTTCAGTACCCTTTGTGCTTCCACGGGAAGTTAATACATGCATTTTTTTTTTCAAAATTAAGACAATGTTCTCATCTGCAAGCCAGGTGTATAAAATCTCCGAACTCAAATGCATTACAATCAGCTCAGCCTGTCAAAGAAGCTGTAGCATATACTCAGATTTCGGCATGCCTAGGTAAGAACATATCAAGCAAACATCTAGATTTAAAGGCTGCACAAGATGATGATATTTTGATCGAAATGGACAGATGGGATGGTCTGAGGCTCAACCCATCTGTCCATTTTCAGTGGAAAGGTGAAACAACTGGTCCAATGTGCAATGAGAAAGTTTTTCATAACCAGTCTTGATGCAATTTAAGACCATTATTTCCTGTCCTTGTCCTGTCCCCTACAACCAAAGAAAACAGCTTACCGCCGTCCTCTTTATAGTCACCCTTTGGCTATTTGAAGACTGTTTTCAGACCCCGCTCAGTGTTTTCTTCCCCAGGCTAAATCTCAGTTCTTCCACTTTTTCCTCATAATTGATGTCTCCTAGACCTCTACTGGACTCCTAATTTGTCCACATGTTTCTTGAAGTGCGGTGCCCAAAACTGGACTCAGCACTGGAAGAGCATTTCCTTGCCTTTGTAAGCACTCATTTTGGGGGTTTTCTGACATGCAATTGAACAAGAGTCATTATAACGATTAGCCTCTAGTTTGTAATAAAGAGAACTTGGTGTCAGCTGTCCCACTGACTCACCCTGGGCCCCATATGAGGGAGAGTGAAGCAATATTTCACTGGACTGCAGATTCCCAGTGCTTGAGTAGACAGCAGCATGGAGGATTTTGATTTCTCTTCCTTCTCTGCATTACTTTTTTGGAAACAATCTGCTGCCACCTCTGCTATGACTTCTTTTCAAACAGGAATTCAGATGGCTTCATTTGCTCTATTTTCACTTACATATTATTGTGGGTTTTCCCTGAATCTGCATAAAAATGATCTAATGCACTGCAAAGATACTGTTCTTTATTGCCAGGGACCATATGACATGGGATGAGGGGTTACCGCTGGAATCAGGGGATGCCAACCCCTGGTGTCTGATACAGCTGTGGTGGTACAAAAGACACCAGAAGGAGGTCAAAAAACAAGGACAGTGAATGTTTATTTACCATTTACCTTTGTACAGGTTTCCTCCTGGGCAAAGATAGCTGTCCTGCATGGCAAAGCAAAGCCCTCCAATAGTTACGTAGCCATTTCCACTTTGTTCATTGTGCTGTCCTCCACTGTTTTGATGGCATTCAGTCTCAGCATGGAAAGTTATCAGCTTTCCAGGACATAGAGCAATAAATAATCATTGCAGCCAGGGTTGATAGCGTCGTTAACATTTTCTGTTCTCTGTGCTGTTCTTGTAAGTCTTTCACTTCCAGAATGCTGAATACAAGCGAGCACGGTATAAAACTCAGTTCAGTGAGGTCATGCCCAATGTGCCCATTTTAAATCACCTTTTAGATATTATATAAAAAGATATATATAAAAAGGTGTATATACCTAATGTGCTTAATGCATGCATGAGTATAGCTGGGTCAAAGCACCTGGGACTTGTCAAATACCCCTCAAAACATGAGCTGGTAAATGCTTGCATCACCTAAAAATTGGCCAGTTTCTATTCTAATAGATCATCTTCCCAGAAAGAGGATGGGGGACTGGGAAAACATGGCAACATTGCTGAGAGGCCTATTAACCTGGCATAGATGCGGTAGAACCTGGGTCCTTGCTACCAGCTGGGTCACAACCTTTTTTTTTTGTTGCCATGCTAAAGGCACATTGCTCAGCTTTTTCCTTTGGCTTTATTTCAAAAGGCTTTGCTTCTCAGATCAGCTGGAGAGAGACTCACTTCTTTGCTTTGGCTGTAAATGCCCTTAGCTTGTACACAAATCCTTATCTTTGCAGGTGGGTAAGGACCTTCACCTTGGGATGAATCTAAGTTGAACTGTGGTGGTTCAGGCTGTAGTTTTTCTTGAAGACAAGGGGATAGCACATATCCAAGGAGGTATCCAAACATCAGGATTTCTGCAGGGAAATGGACTTGTTTACCTGGGCAGAGGGTGGACGTGTCCAACAGAAAAGAGTAGAAGGGGAAAACTTTGACCACATCCCATGTTGTCTGCCCTTTGGAACAAAGCTTTGAGCAGTAGTGTAAGTGTGTTTCACTTCGAATCACAGAGTCATAGAAATTTAGGGGTGGACGGGACCTCAGGAGGTTACTTCTAGTCCACCTCCCTGCTCACAGCAGGACCAGCCCCAGCTACATCATCCCAGCCAAGGCTTTGTCTAGCTGGGCCTTAAAAGCCTCCACTGACCTCATGGCAAGGGGGAAGGGGCTTGAGCCATGTCACTCCTTGAGGTGACCAGTGATGCTTTTTAAAATTGATTGGTCTGCATCAAACAACACCTGGCCTTGATTGGGCCTTGGAGGTGATGTTAAAAGGGCTATATACACGAAGATCCTCTCCCCCCCCAGGAAGTGGGGCAGTATCCATGTTAAGTCATATACAGCAACTGGCACATCTGCAACCCCCTCGCTCTCTCTCAGGATGCTGAGGATACTGAAATGAGTAAACTACCTGGGACTTACCTAGATATCTGGCTTACTCTAATGTAGAAGCATGTCAGATAGCTACTAAGATGACACTGTTTGCTCTGGGTTATTCTTTGATACTTCTCTGTCCTGTACCCTTTCCCGAGCCCACCCACCTTAACCAGTAAAGCTCTCCACTATAACAAGCATGGTGTACTTGCTGGGAGAGGGATTGGGCATGCCTTTTCTAATCCTTATGCTTAGCTGGCTAAAGGAGGTTACTTTCTGTGCTTCAGGATTAAGGAAGCACCCCAAGTTCTTGCAGTGGGCCAGAAAACCTCAAGGTCTACAAGGCCTGTGTATGCTAGGTGGAACAGGGCCCAGAAACAGTCTAGACCCCTGGGTGGTGGCAGCACTTACCCAAAGCTTGTGGATGTGCTCCAGGAAGGGGGTCGGCCAGACATGAGGCGCCCCAGAGGAGGCACTCAGAGCTTGGTAGGTGGTCGGACATGGTGAGGTGGGTGGCTCAGCACAGGAGTGCCTCCTACTGGTTCACCACAGCCTGTTCCAGTTTTTCACCACCCTCCTAGGGACAGAGTTTTTTCCTAAAAGCCAACCTAAACCTCCCTTGCTGCAACTTCACACGTTCAAATTAAACTGCCACTTCCTCTGCCCTGGAAAGTAGTAATAGTTAGTGGAGGGGGACTGCCTATTGCTGGATGGAAGCTGGACAGAACAGTAAGCATGGAGAAAAAAGTCCTCTTGTAGTCTTGTAGCATCCAAGCTCTTGAAGACATGTCTTGCAAATAGTCTATTCATTTTTTAATTGAAAAAAAAGACTGACTGAAACCAATTTAAAAATCATGCTTCAGAAAAAAACAAAACAGACCCCTTGATTCACTTCTGCTTTATCACTGCCTAAGGTGAAATATTACCCTTTACTTATCACAACATAACGTGCTACAAATAACCCTGTTCAATGTGATTTCTCCCAGGCAGCACAGAATGAAAATCTGGGAAAATAAAATGGTCCTCTTGAAACTTTGGTGTGTGAGTTACTTCGATAAAAGGAGACCTGACTTAAAAAAAATAAAAATACCGTGCCCTCGTTTCTTTGGCAAAGAGCCATCCTTCGTCAAAGCCTGAGCTTGTAATCCACTAGCGGCGCACACATCATTCCCAGTGACATTAGCACGGGGTGAAGTGGTAGCTAATCCTTTGGGTAAGATCTGATCAAGCTAATAGTATGGATGTGACAACATAAATAAGTACTCTCTTTTCAGTTCTTGGTGTACGCCTGCACGTAGAGCTCTAGGGAAAGGGGGGACTCTGTGGAAGAACAGGAGAAGAGATGCATCTACGCAGAGCCTGCTATGCCCAGGTAATGTATATCTTGGCATACCAATACGTGCTATGGCAAGGTATTTCTCCCAGGATAGTGTTGGATTTAGGGGTACTGAATATTGATTTCCTTATAGCAGCAGCTCTGTAGTTAGAATAAGCCTAAATGAGAGGTCGCTCTAAGGGAGGCTTTAGTCTTCAAATGCAGGGTAGTGACCCAAACTCTGGTAGAAGTGGTGGGTGCTGTTCCCTACCAGGACTCACATTAGGAGCCATTTAGGCTACTTAAACTGTATCTCAAGTAGCATCTTTTTCCCACCAGCAGTCACTGGAGCTGAGAGTACTCAGCTGGCCCTGGGGTATGAAGTGGTGGAGCCTTAGTGTGGATGTGGAGACGGAGTTGCGGTGCAAGCAACAGAACAAGAGCAGCTGTTGTTACGGGTCCTGCTCCGTCATGAGCCCATTGATGGCTGCAGCCAACGCACGTGGGGCTGGGTGGCAGTGCTCTTCTCAGGGTCATAGCGATGGATGGTAGCACAGGCTGAGCATGGAGATGCAGGATGGTGCCTGCAACTAGGTCAGGCCAGACAGGTGAAGCAGAGGTGAGAGATAGCCGTGGAGAGGGGTGGTGGCATTAAGAAGCAGCATCACCTTGAGAGGTGGAGTGGGTGGGTGCAGCGATGAGAGGGAACAGAGACCACGTGGGTGTGGTAGAAAGTCCCTTTGCACAGACCCAGGTGGTGCCTCTCCCTTCCCAGGGCTGGAGGTGAGCCCTGCAGACAGCGTCTCTGGGTTTGGGAACTTTACTGCTGTCAGTGCCCTGGAAGGAGGGAGGAGGGAGGAGAGGGGCATCGGCAAGAGAGGAGACAAGTGGTGTGCTATGTCAAATGCTACCAAGTCCAGTGTTTTACAGGCTGCTTGTGCACAATTTTGGTTTCTTGCTGCTGTATTTTCCCTAATTAATGTCTCTCATTTGCAGACATTTCCTATACTTTGCACATGGGCTGTTCCTGGATGTGGGGAGCCATTGCCCATGAAGGACCCCCAGGGCAGGATTGGCATTCCCCTGTTTCCGGGTAAGGCCTCAAAGCAGGGTTTTGTTTTATTGGGGTTTTCTGTAAAAGGAAGAGGAACCACTAGACGTCAACCCCAGGCCCCACCAGGCAAGGGGCTTTGCATAGCCATTCTGGCCTCACATGCCTGCAGTCAGCCCAGGTCCTGCTTCAGGCACGAAATCCCTGGACCCTGGTTCAGTAAAACATCCCTGTGGAGGACAGTGCTCCAGGGCACATTGAAATGTAAGTCCTGCATTAAAGTGCATCTCTGAAATGGGCCCTTCCTGGCATTTAATGGATGCTCTTGATTCTGCGGCTATGGGCACATAAATCAAATTAACTGGGTGCAGAAGAACTTCCCCTTCCCATGCCAAGAGATAGAGGCGACAAGAGATAGAGGTGACGCAAGAATAGAGGTGACAGCTCCATCTGAAGCCTTGTATTTGTCCTGATGAGGCCAGCCAGAAGCTGTGCCTGCCTTAAGAAGCCCTATAAATTATAGGGAATGGGATATACATCTTTTGTAGGTCTCTAATATTTATTCAGGACCATGCACAATAAAGCATTTATGAGCTTTTAAAAGACGCTAAATTGTCTCAAGACAAGGTAAACCTTTGATGTTTAATAACCTGTATTATAATAAGTATCTGCTTTGAAAATAAGAATAGAAAATTGAGGTCTTTCAAGCAGAGTGATCACTCACCAGCTGCAAATTGGTTTACAAGACATTTTAATACATCACCAGTTTATTACACAGCTACTGACCAGCACTTTTAAAGCTCTTCCGAAGAGGCAGAGATGCACACGCCAGGAGGGAGTCTCCAGGAGGCAGAAGGAGACTGAAAACTATAACAAGGATTTCACCAAGGTTAGAGTCATAGAGAAGTGGGACTGGAAGGGAGCTCCAGAAGTCACATCTAACCCAGCCCCTGCCTGAGGCAGGATCAGCCCTGCCCAAACCATCCCAGATAAACCATCATTTAAAGGCAACATAAGAGAAGGTAATCAGAAGTTTGCATTGCACTTTTAGGTGTGCAGATGAAACCAGCTTGAAAAAGCAAATAATCTGCTGCACTGGCTCAAGGAAACTGGAACAAGGGCTTGCAGAAAGTAGGCTTATTTCCTCCCATCTCCAGCCTGAAGCAATAGAGGAGCCAGACAGCTTGTCAGGATGGATTTGTTTGCACCTCTTCTGCAGAGAGAGGGAGAGAAAGGGATGGGGGGTGGATCCTGCCCTTGCCCCACGAAGTTGTGACTGAAAAAGCCTAGGGAGCAGCTAGGGATAAGGGTATCTGGAAAAGCAGCTTTGGGACATGGGAGGAGGGAACTGCTCTAGTGGCATTTTCCCACCCCCACAGGACAATAAAGAGTCCACATGGTGGTTGATGATAAGGGCCAGCCCGATGCAAAGTAAAAGAAGCTAGGTGAAGGGAGACAGGAGCAGGTCAGGCTCCTACTAACCCAGACCCGAGGGAACATGCTTCCCTTTTTCCAGTCCATTCAGCAGGGCCTGAAGGACTTTTCTCTGCTTTAATCAAAAATAAATTACCAAGGGGCTGCAACAAAGGATGGAAAATTCCATTCCAAATAGAGATTTTTTTTTTCCCCACAAAAATGAGATGATTGTTATTTGTAAAGAGGGTATTAAAGCGGCAGCCTCCAAAGGGTCCCTAAGTGCCGTGCTTGCAAACACTAGAGCAGTCCCATGAAAGTGGAGCTGGTGATGGAAGTGAAGATAGACTATAAATAATGTCACTGCAGAAAGGCAGATTTTATTAGACATTATCATGTACTTAATTTTGTTCAAGTTTAATAACAATTTTTTAATTTAATTACCTCCACTGTACAGTTGTTGGATTATATGTAAAAGAGCCCACAATTTCTTCTAAATGACAGAATCTGACAGAATTACCATAGACATCTGCCGTTCTGCCACTTAGGATACAGGCTCATTACTCAAATAATTCAGCTAGAATTGATGGATAAATTGGTGTATAAATAAAGAGAATGAATTCATGTTTTTCATGTAAATAAAGTATGCAATTATAAACCATTGACAGGGCTATGAAGGGGGAGTGTTTAATAATTTAGCATAAAGAAATACAATGTTTATGTCTGGTAGATCGATGCAGATTGTGAAGCACTTGTCTGCAGCATCTTCTGCAACCCTGGGAGTTAGCTGAACTCCTTGGACGATACACATGGCTTGGGTCAGGACTATGTCTTCAGGTTGCAAAGAGGGGAAGTAGGCCGTGCTGGTTCACGTGTTCCTCCTTCCTTTGGAAGATGGTGACGTGTCCGTGCTGAGTGTGTAGGTCCCTCAAGCCATTGCCTTCCCATGTCACCTGAAGTAAAGGCAGACGGAGGCATTTTCAAGGAGCTTCCATTCAACCCAACCTCCCAGGCTTCTGGCTATGTTGAAGTCTTCCCAGGACAATGACAGCCCTTCCACCGATGTCCTCCTGCACCAGGCAGAGGTTCAAAGCCCGTTCCTCCTCTCTCCGTGACCCACAACACCAAATGGATTTTGCTTCTGCTCTTCTGCTCTCCTCCATCCAGCGGGATATCACCCCTTGAGCCTAGCAAAACCTGTTCTGATACTCCCTAGACCATGTGTCTCTGTGTCCCCAGAGCACATGGATTTCATGCCTCCAGGTGACCAGTCCTGATTGCCTCTTCCTTCCTCCATCCCCTTTGGAAATAATCAGTGGGTTCCTCCATACCCCCATGCAAAACCCAAAATGATCTATTAGGAGCTGGTCCTGCTTTGAGCTCAAGGTTGGACCAGATGTGACCTCCTGAGGTGCCTTCCAGTCCTAATTTTCTATGATTTTCTGATTCAGATAGGACCCTATCCTGTCAGCTGGCTCACTCGGTGAGGCCCTGGGGGATTTTGGGACCTGTTATACAACCATGAGATTTTTTCTTACATAGGAGGATGGCTCAGCTTGTATGTGTGTGAACAGGTTGTGGGGGAGGAAATCGTTGTCTCTGGCCTCCCAGACCTTGCATCCCTGAGAGGCTGGGGCTTGACCGGGCATGCACT
The DNA here is from genome assembly GCF_001723895.1 of Crocodylus porosus. NCBI lineage: Eukaryota > Metazoa > Chordata > Crocodylia > Crocodylidae > Crocodylus > Crocodylus porosus. The sequence continues at coordinate 117,189,709 of NW_017728947.1, read as the reverse complement.
CGTTTGTGTTGATTGGGGCCTCTTGACTTGCACTGATCTAACAGGCTGGAAAATCTAGGCAAGCCGAGCCCCATGCAACAAGGAACAACAGGAGACGTTGAGACATCACAGTCCAACTACAGCTGCTGCAATGGCAAATGACTGGAGATGGCAGAGCGTCTGCAAGAGCACAGAAGAGATGTGCACCAGGGAGCGCTGCCAGAGGAAACACAGGGTGGGGAGCAGCTCTGCATTGGCAGGATGGAGGGAGGGGAGAGGTAGGTCTGATGACAACAACACTGTTGTAAGTGGGAATGAAATGATGATGCCTGTTGCAGTTGGAGATGTGTGTAGAGACAGGTGGAGATTACGTAAATGCTGGTACATCGATGCAAAGGGCCTGGGCAGTAGGAATGAGGCGCTGTGCCACCAAACCAGGTGTTACAGGTATAACAGCAACATGGTGGGGACTGGAACAGGTTATGGCTATAGGAACAGGGCAATAGCAGTCATGGCCGGGGTGCAGCAAGTGAAGAGGCCGAGTTGATTAGGACTGATGGAAATAAGGATGAAGCTGGTGGGATTGCAGCGCACCACAACGGAGGGGGAGATTGCAGGGCACGTGTCGGCCAGGCCTCTCTCAGTCTGCCATCTGGTACCACGTAAACCAACACAAACTGTTTCGTGGTCGGGTTGTTGGCACGTGCACTGGTACCCCGCCTGGGCTAGCCTGTGTGAGGAGGGTGTGTGTGGACATCCAGCAGGACTAAAAACAAGACCTATCCAAGACCTATCCTGCGAGGCAACAGCCAGCCATACCTGGAGAGGAGGTGGGCACCTCCAGGTCACTTTGCCCAAAAAATCACTATTGATGCACATTATCAATGGCTTTTAATGACTTCAGGATTGACTTGACTTGAGATTGCAGGGCAGCAAGACATGCTGGCCATAAAAACCCCTCAGGCTGTTCGGGTGAAAAATCACATCAGGAAGGAATGGAAAGGGTCTGTGGGGGACTGTGTTTGCAGGGGGCAGCTATAGACACCCTAGGTTCGGACTTTGAAATAGTCAGGGAACTTTTCAAGGTCCAGGGGGGTTGCAGTCATAGTGGAAATTGTGCAGTTGTGGGACATTCCTATTTCCCTGAAATAGATCATGTAGGAAGCAGTCTACCCCATAATGGGGTACAGATAGCCTTCAGTGATTTAACTGATAAACTGCCCTATTGTCCCATTACCATGCACAAAACTAGCCAAACACAGGGCAGGGTGGAGGAGGGCTGTTATAGCACCAGCAGTTGCAGCAGCCTTGGGACTGTCCTGACCAACCATCACTGTCCCATTTGAGAAAGCAAAACTGACCATCACTGACCATCACATTGCAATCCAAAACTAAGCATCACAAAACCGACCGTCACTCTACCATTTGATAATCTGGTTTTGGCCAGTAGTAGGGAATTTGTGTCCGTCTCTCAGGTCGTATGGGGTACAAACCTGTCAGGAACATTAATCTCTCCGAGGGAGAAACTCAGGAACTTTTGCTTTACTGGAAATGTTGACAGCTTGGGTCCGAGTCACGATGAAATCATATATCCAAAAAAAGAAAAAGTCTGAATTGCAAATCCTATTTTTCAGTCACTTCTAGTGGTTAATGAGACAGTCTGTGTGCTTTTGCAAGCACCTCATCCATCTTGAGGTCCTTCACAACTCTGGCACAGACTCTCCGTGTGTGATGACCTGATACTTTTAATATTATTAATTTTTCCCAGCACCCCTGCTGGCATATCACTCTCTTTGTTATTAGAAAAGAGCAAGTTTGGAGGAGGAATCTCTTTTCTGTTCTTGGTAGCGAAGCCTGAAGCAAAGCAATCCTGTATTTTGTTAGCACTGTCCTTGCTAGATCTGGACAGAGGAAACAAATTCCTTTTTGCAATGTATTCCAACATTTTCTTGCATTCCAGTTCAGGGAATAAAAGAAAAAAGTTTGAAACTTCACACAGAAGGGAATGGAGCACCGGCTCCCGGGCAGGCTCCAATATACGGGGAAGCCTGTCAGGATGCACTGACGAGGACCTCCAGGCCTGCCTGGCTTCTGGGTTTCCATCGGTTAAATTATCAGGAGACCATGCAAGTTTCTGCTGGAGTCCTGCCTAGGTTGCAGATGACCTGCATTGCAATCCAACCATCTCCGTGGACTATTTCAATATTAACAAAGGGAAAACCTTGACAAAAAGACCATGATGGATTTTTTTCCCCCCTTACAATCCTTACTTTGTCCCTTTAGTGCTCTGGATCTAGCAATCCCAGCCATTCTTCCTCATGCGTCCTTCTTCTGACCTCCTTGGTGCATGCCTGGATGATTGCTTTTGTACCCTTAACCATTTGCTCTTTGAAATAGGTTTGTCCACTTTCTAGCTGGCTCCTGGATGTAAATGCCGATCCTGCTTGTTGCCTTCACTCAAGTCAAATTTCCAGCTTTGGAAGGACTCCCGTTCTCTTCAGTAGAAAACCCCATGGGCCTCCTTTCTCTAAGGCATGTGCTTTGCTTGAGATCACCAGGTCCTGCAGCCAGAGTGCCAAGCAAGGAGCTGGAAGATGCACATCTGGGTGGATGCTTCATTTGCTCGCCTGCATCCCAGCCTTCCCTGTGCCCTTTGCACAGCTGGGGCTGGGCTCTGAGCGGCAAAGGTGAGCAGTGTATCCCCATTGGCACCCAAGCATCCTCTGTTGCATCTCCTCTGCCAAGGACCTGCCATACCCTGCCTGCACCCACTCCCCTCCATTTCTTGTGGGTGCTCTAGCATTGCACCCTGGGCTCTATGCACATCTGTACTAGACGTACCCTGTGTGCACGACCCCTTTCTCTGGGCTCGCTGTAATACTGGTGCATCATGGTACGTCTCCATCCCTCTGTTGTGCCTGCTTTGGTTTCAGCTATGAACACGAATCACAAGCATCTCTCTACTCGCACCCCTAGTGTGTACAGGCCTCTTGAGCTCCCCATCACGTCCACCTGAGTTACTCCCTGCATGGAGAGCTCTTCATCTGGGGCTCTTTGCCGTATGCTCACGTTATATTCCAGCTCCTATTAAGAGGACCCTTGAGATCCTGAAGTGTATTAGCAGCCGCTTCATTGTTCCTTCCTTTTGTTTTTCTTACATACTTCAAGGCCAGGATTGAAAAGATTTAGCCAAGTAATGGGAAAAATAGAAATATGCATGGGGGGTAAGGACAGAGCCTTAGCAATCGCAGCAGTGCTAGGTAAACAACACAGGTTTCATTCTTTCGAGCGTCTGGCCTGGCCTTCTTGACCCCAGATGTGGCAATTAATTTGAGCCGGAGTGTGTGTGCAAGACCCGCCAACTAGGCAGCACAGTGCTGTGAGGAGAAATAGGGCATGCGAGCTGCGGCCACTGCAGGGGAAGTTAAAATCACTCGGCCCATCCGCCCATCCATCCATGTGCCCATGAAAAGGTAGGCGATGCGTTGGCAGGGCCTTGACCATGCTCGCTCAGAGGGGAGTTCTGTCAACCGAAGGGAAGAAACCCTCGAGTGCCGACTGCCAAGAGCTGTGTGAAATGTTTTCAAGCACACCTGAAATGTTCGTGCCTAAACAGAAAAGGCCAGTTCTTCTCTCATACTCCTATCGTTGGGTTTTGCAAGCAGCAGTGTGCTCCGGGTGGCACGGCATGCGTGCCTGTTCAGAGGGCCAGTGTGCGGCCTCAACGCTGCCACGTTCCTCTCAGCAGACAGCGCCCAGTATTTTAGCGCTGACATGTTTGCCGTCTCGTAGGCGATTGCCCTGCTCCCTTTGCTCTTACACGTTCTCTTGGATGGGAGCACGGTCTTCCTCCGGCTGGAAAATCTGGAGTAAAAATAATCCAGTTTTGTAGAAAAAGTGCTTGGAAGTCTCCGGGCTATTGGCAGTGAAGCAATAAGTGAATGAACTGTTCATTTTTGCAAAGCTCTCATCCAGTGCTGTGTCCCTTCGTCCCCCTGTTATCGCGGTGATGAGTAGCCTGCACTTCGGGTCTCCTGCCTGTCCACTGTCCTTGTTAACTTTCTGACCTACATCTGCGTCTTTGTTACCTCATTAGGACATTTGAATCTTTTCTTTTCTTTCTGTTGGCACTTCCTTGGGTGTCCACATGCCCAGCCGCAGCATGCCGGGCCCCGGGGGTCAACACATATCGTCTGTCTTTTCTGTGATGCGGCCTTTTAAAATTTCCTGTGACCACTTCCCTGAAACCAGTAAATGACATTGTGCTTCTGAGCCTGGCGTGTAAGTAATATAGGTTTAATGTCGGATTATCACACTGCCCAGAAGCAAGAAAAGATGCCTGCACAGTGGCGTGGCCATAGGCACCGATTCTTGGGAGGAAATGACAATTTTACGCAAACAATAATTAGGCAGCTCTCCGTGGACCAGGTAAGTAATACATATATTATTAGAGAGAGAGTTATACCAACTGTTTAGCCAGGAGGTGTACAACAGTCGGTTTTACCAAAATCAAATCATCGGATGCCCAGAGCTGAGCATGTCGCATGAGACACGGGGCCAGATCTCGCTCAGCTGTGCCACACCAGAGCCCGGGGAACATAACCCGGGAAATACCGTGCCGAGGCCAGCCACCGGCCCACTCTCCTGCCCCTTGCCGAGGCACCGAGAGGATGCTAAAGGGAATCGTATTTAATCAGGGCCTGTCCAGACAGAGCTGCCCCCTACCCCTCTGCCCCCTCAATTGGCTCTGTGCAACATTTCCCTTCCCTTGACCTCTGCTCTGCCCTGCAATGTAACGGAGAGCAGCCGAAGGGTCAGTCTGAGCTGCGCTGACCTGTGGGATCTGCCACGAGCCAGACAGGATTAGACCCAAAGTAGCGGTGAGCGAATAGGAGAGAGCTGGGAGCGATGGGGGCATCGCAAGCGCAACCTGAGTTTGCAACGTGATGCTGGTGCGAGCAAGGTGGAGGCAAGACGCAGGAGGTGGCCGTGACTCTCTGTTCGCGGCTGCCCGGGCCCAGCTGCAGGGCTGCCTCCAGGACGAGAGGTCAGACGGCAGCAGAGAAACTGGAGAGGGTCCAGAGGCAAGCAGTGAAGATGATAAAGGGCTTGGGAAGCAAAGCAGGGTGGGGAACTATTGAATCTGGGGCAAAGGAGAATGCAGAAGCTGTCAAGTACTTGGGAGGCTGCTGCAAGGAAGAGGCAGAGGTCAGGATGTGAGGCAATGGCTTTAAATGGCAGCAAAGCAGGTTGTAGGGCAAAAGCTTCCTAACATTAGCCTAGGGAATGAGCTGCCTTGGGTAGCTCTGTAGATTATCTCTCTTTGGAGGTTTTCGGCAAGATCCTTGATTGACATCGGTGGCAATCGTTTGGCAAAGTGCATCCGTGCCAGGTTTGGGTGGCTGCCCCTCGAGAGCCCGTCCAAGCCGAGGGTCTGTGGGTGCCACGTGAGCTGGGGGGCTCGGCTTGCATCCCGACCCGCCCGTGGTCTGTGTTGTGAATGTGTCTGACTTGCATTTTCTTCTCCTTCCCTTGCAGCATGCAGAGTGGGCAGGAGTTTATTTTAGTTTGAGTCTGTCATTAGTGAAGGCTGCTCATCCTGGATGGCATAAAACATTGCATATTCCTCTAAGCTGTTTCCAACACTGGGGGTGTTTCTTGACAACGTGTGTGAAAAATGAGTGTGTCAAACAAGGCTTGAAGAGAACCAAAATATAGCCAGCCCTCCCCAGCTCTTCTGTGGGAGTCTGCCCTTCTTTCCTCGGGTAATTACCGTGTGTGAGTGTGTGTGCGAGCGCACACCCACACAGAGCTCATATTTGAGCTGTAAGGAGCTTTTCGTCAGGGGCCTAAACCGTAGCAGGCACGACCTCCCAAACGCACACAACAAAAACAAGCGTAACCGGCTGCTTGCACGTAGCGTTCAGGCCAGTGATCCGTCGTTGGATCATGACTCTTTTTAAAGAAATACTTTATTACACAAGTCTTCGCCATTTCCACAGCACGAGCATCTCTCTCTCTGTCTTTCCTTCTTGCTTTTTCTCTCTCTCTCTCTCCTTTTTTTCCCTTCCCTTCCCTTCCTCGAGACAGGAGCATCAGGAAACTGGAGAACTTCAATTAAAAACAAACAAAGGAAGCAAAATATTTCATCATTAACTTCTGTCCTTTAAAAGAAATCATTAGGATCTTTAGATCCACCATTTACCAATCTGCTAGCTCTTAATATTCACTTGGCAAGACACCAGTCAGCACTTCAGAAAGCATCAAGGTAGAGGAGGTTACATTTAAACTGACCAGTATAATTTCTCAAGAAAGACTTAGCATTTCTAACTGCAGTCGCTATTTTGGGGGCTGGATGGATAATAAGGCACTTAGCAGCATGCCAACTTCCTCAGCAAATTGTTTCAATCTCTGAATGATTCTTTCAGTTAAAAAAGCACCCATCCTGAACCCAGCATATTTTAAAATAACACCACTTCTGGGGAGCCGCTTAGTTCTCGCAGAGAGCTGCGAAAAACACTCCATTTTGAAATCACTGTATTTATATTCCATTAATTATCTATATTTATCTTGTATTTGTCTTACAGAAACAGTTAGTCATATAGTCAGTATGATTGGCGAAATCAGGAAGATACTTGCTTGTTAGAATTGCAGAAACCATCGCCAGCACTTATTGCCAACCATTTATTTCACGTATAATACTGGCTTCCCACGGCTGCGCCTAACCTGCAGAGCTTTGGAAATAGAAAGTTTCCTCGGGTTCCTGTCACTCTCCCTCCTTCATTCTCCTTTCCCTGCTTGTGCTGAGACATTATGAGGCATCGATCGAGCTCACACCGACTTTCTAAAGCACGCGTTGCGATACCAAATTATTCATGCCGGCTTCTCTATAAAGAGCTGTTATATTTTTTAGATTAGCCTGTACCGTACATGATAACAGCATTTAACTTCATGAAAAATGTTACAATCAAGGCCTCCTTTTTAGTGAGTGTTCATGAGCCTTTCTGCTCTCTCTTTCCTGTCCTTCCAAAAGTGATTCTAATTACATTTTTATACAAGTTATATCTTGTCTGGAGACCTGAATTTTAAAAAGAATCGGACCTTTGCTCAGCTGTCTGGAAATTAAAATCATAATAATAATTCCAGCGCAGCCTGGAAGCAATTGCAATATTTTCGGTGTGGGAGACTTCTTATGCAAAGCAACGAGGGAGACAGAACTAAGGCTTGCAATGGACACTGAGTGACTCCAATAAAAGAAGTGCGAGGAGTTGCTAACATGCAATGGCAGGAAAGATCATATAATGATAGAAATTGAGGGTTGACAGGACCTCAGGAGGCCACATCTAGTCCAACGTCCTGCTTAAAGCAGGACCAGCTCCAACTACATCATCCCAGCGAAGGGTTTGTCTACCCAAGTCTGAAACACCTCCAAGGATGGAGACTCCCCCACCTCTCTGGGTAACCTGTCCCAGTGCTTCACCAAGTTTTCCCTAATATCCAACCTCAACTTCCCTTGCTGCAGCCTGAGCCCATTGCTCCTTGTCCTGTCATCTGCCCCCACTGAGACCAGTCCAGCTCCACCTCTTTGCAGCCCCCCTGCAGGGAGGTGACGGCTGCTGTTCAATCCCCCTCGGTCTTCTCTTCTGCAGACTCAATCAGCCCATTTCCCTCAGCCTCTCTTCACTGGTCATGTGCCCCAGCCCCACAAACATTTAGGGGGCCATTAGTAAAGATGTGGCCATTGGTACAACACCAGTTTGGGCCCAGTCGCATACAGCTGCAAGCCCCATTCACTAGCCTTCTCCAGCGGTCGGTCAGCCGCGGGGGCCCAGCTGCGCACCCTGGATGGTCCCACCGGAGGTTTTGGCTTGAGAGCAGAGCCCTAGCCCTGCAGCTCCATGCTCACGGACCTCGCACCGGGGCTGAAGCCCCATCTCCAGCAGCACGGCTGATGTGGGCACAGGCCCAATCCTGAGCTCCGTGAGGTGGACCCATCTGCCATACCAACATCCCTCCACCTCTCACTTAAGGCAGTAAGATGAGTATCAGGCCCAAGTTGCATCTCTTGAACTGTTTCACTTTCTCTCCTGCTTCACCTTGAAGTTCAGCATCCTGTGCACACATTTATTTGCTTCTGTTTTGTTTTTTGTTTGTTTGGGGGTCTTTTGGGGGGGGGGGTTGTTTTATTTATTTCTGAACAGGGCCCATTGGTCTTGAAATAATGCACAGATAGCACCAAACACCAGAACGAAAATATTTAAATTCAGGAGGATGAAAAGACATTTAAAGCTTGTGAGCAAACAAACCTTTCCAGTTATTTGCAGGTTCTTTCCCTTTACCTTCATAAACAGCTTTGAAAAACTGAACACAATAAAAAAAAGCTTTGGAAGTTTGATAACCCCCAGACTCTTCTGTTTCCATGAGAGTGCTCTGCAGCAGTCTTATCTTCCAACTGTTATCAAGTTCAAAGTTTCCATGTGGCAGATAACATTTTTAATTAGTTTATTCTCACCCCACATTCAAACATAACTCTGCATCTATACATTAGGAAGACAGATTATATTTATCAGCCCCAATTTTCAGATTTTTAGTGCTACCTTGCAAAATAAACGCCGAGTACCAAAAGGAAACAAGGTAAATTACGAAGAAAAATCATTTTGATTGGGCTGTTTCTACTGCGACCTGCACAATAACCTTCAGAAAAGTACACAGCACCTTTTGTGCTGCTTGATGATGATGGAGAGAAGGAGGCTGTTCTGGTTAAGGGACCAGGCTGTGGCTTGGACGACCTGGGCGTCATTCCCAGCTCTGCCACAGACCTTCTGTGTGACCTTGGTAGAGTTACTTAGTACTTCTGCCCCTTGGCTGCTTAGCCATTCATTGGGGATAGCAGCTACTGGAGTTGCAGTTTGTGGTAGGGGAGCAGGAGCTGGCCTGCAAATACAATTTGCTGGGTCGTATTTGCAGGCCAGCACATCTTTGCTTGTACACGTGCTTTCAAGCAGTGGGCATGCAGCAGGTGTTGCACAGCCTGAGGCTCTCTGCTGCACTCACAGGCGGTTGAACCAATGGTATCCTGGCACAGGTGGAGATGCCATGGCAAAGGTGAAGTGGCAAAGGTGGAGATGTCTGAACTGGCGATGTATCAGTGGGATGAAGGAGCTAATGAAGAAGTGGGACTATACATAGATTCACAGATTGCAGGCAAGGCCTTCTGCTAGCTGTGCCCGTGGCAGGCTGCTCCTTGAAGTGCTGGAGAAGCCGGGCCTGGAGACTGAACGGGGTAGAGCTGCATGACACTTGTGCCACACGTGCGTCTGCCACCTGCGCTGTGTTTGGAAACCTCTGCCTCTCCTCAACACACCATGTCGTTAGCTTTTCCACTTTAGCTGGGAAACCAAGGGAAAGGGCTTGAAACACTGGCAGGCGTCAGTCCATTCGGATGGCTTCAAAGAGGGGTCAGCCATGTTTTCATGGGGATGTTGCTGCCTGCTCCTGGCTTCGAACTGGAGCATCTCCAGTCGGGCCCCGCGCCTTCACGCTGTAGGAGTGGAGCTGCAGAGCAACCAGGGAGATGCACGGGGGCTTGGTTGGGATGTCGAGGAGATCGCAACAGCTTCAGCTGCTGTCAGCCAGGTCCCGTCCCCAGCGCAGCGTCCCATGATCAGCTGTACCCCGTTTAGCTGAACTTGGACCCCACTAGCAGTATGCAGGTACCCAGAGCCGCAGACAGCCCTGGGGTATCAAAGTAGAGCCCCGTGATGTGGTTGTTGCTCTACCTAAAGCTTCCTATAGGCACTTTTCCACCCAGGCCAGACCAAGGCAGCAGCTGAGGAGATGGACAGAGAGACATAGATGGAGATGGAGATGGAGACCCGCTTTGTTTCAAGCTGTTCCTTGCATCCAGGAGTGCTGTACAAGGGCTCTCACTCCTAATCCCTTCATATGTCCTGCAAGGGTACGCGGGACAGAGAGCTGGGAGCCTGCAGATGTCCATCTGTCAAGCTGTCTGACATGGACTGCATGGCACATATATCACTCACCGTGACTTCTGGTCTTTGGGGCCTGGCTTCTTGTTTCAGCTCCTCTCCCAGGGGACCCACGGGACACTTCAGCTCTCACCTTCCTCCCTGTTGACTCTTTTATGCTGTCTCCTGACCTGGCCTGTACCAAAACACTTCTTTTGGGGTTTTTTTTTCTGATTGTCTCTAGGGTCCATCAGCATCGCTGGCTCTGGAGAGCTGCTCGCCCTGTAGCATCACTGACTTCTCTGCTGCCAGCCCTCATGTGCCTGCACTCCCAATGGTGCTCCACCAGCTTCCTGCAACTTGCAGAGGAGGCACTTGAATGCTGTGGCAGGTCCTCTCATCTCCTCGAGGACAGGTGGGTGCAGGGTCTTCACTGTGCTGCCGAATCCTAATGGTGTGTGCCCAGGAGAGAGTGCTCGCCTTCTGCAGCCTGATCCTTTTGGTGGATTTCCTAGTCCTATATAGTGAGGATCGTCTCCCATGGCCCCGACTCCCATTCCAGGCTGTTGCAATCAGCTCCTTACACTATGTTTGTCCTCACGTCTGAGGACCATTCATGAATGCATCAAACACTATGACTAGCATCCATCACATGATCTGACAACTTCTCCCCAGCAAAAGAAATGTGGGTTCGTCGCTTGTTCGCTCTGAGCAGTGCATTGTGCAACCGGCAGCTCCTGACTGCAGCTCAGATCTCTGCCCTGGTGAGCCTCTCATTGCAAAGGGTTGATCCCCACCTGGATGTCGAAGCCCAGGATCAGGGCCTGTGGTAGTAGAGGACTTTTCCTTCAGTCTCCTAGAGGCAGGATGCACCTTAATTAATTGGATGTGAGCACTTAGGATTTTGCTGCAGTCTTGTGATTTTTCCAACTCCTTTCTCAGCACAATGCAGATATTGCCTGTGCTGCTGACAGCTCCCAACTTTGGGTTATTAACACATTTCGTTAGTTCCCTCCTAGTTTGTCACCCTCATTAGGGATCTCGCTGCCCCTCCAATAATTCCTGTTCCAACACAACCCTCATACCCCTCCTTTTTCACCTGACTTATTTTGAATGACCTGAACCCCTTTTTTAGCCAAACTAGCAATTCCCCACGTGCTACAACATGAAGTATTTAACCAAAGTCCAGAGAGATTTGATCCACTGCATTTTTTGGCTGAAGAATCATCTCTTTTATCAAAGAGAGATAATAGGTTAACCAGGCACAGTCTACCTCTAGCAAACCATGCCCTGTTAACATCTGGGTCTTGAATTTTTCTTTCCTTCCAAATTTGCTCCAAAACTTTGCACGCTGTGATGCCGGCCAAAGGAGCCTGTAGCTGCTTCAGTCCCTTTTATCTCCCTGCAAAGCTTAGCGCTGTATCTGCTATTCTCCGCTTACTTGGTGCCACCCCTGATTCCATAGATTTGGTAAATAATAATTGCTCCTTTATCCAGAGACGTCATGTGCCAGTTTTTCTGGCATGCTGGCATGTTAATTATCTGCTCCATCCCTGATTACAGAAGCTCTTGGGGTTTGCCTCCATCTCGGTTATGGAAATGTCCTTTTTTGCATCCTCATGCTCATTAGCCATCCTGTCTTTGCCAAATGTCTGGCATCATTATTCTGACTGAAAACTAAGGCAATTTTTTGGTCACCCCTTGCTTACCTTTAATCAATCCTCCATCTTCTCTGTAGAGCCATCTCACTTCTTTCCTAAGTCTTTTCCCCTCCTAATAGCTGAAGATCTGTTTTGCATTAATTTTAATTGTCTCAGTGAGTTCAAATACAGTTTTACTTTTAGCAATTCTTCCTTTATCCCTACTGTGCTGGAAAGTTTAAGACATTGCTTCCTTTGCTGAACACTTCCTTTTTCCCCCATTCCTTGTAGACTCCCTACTTACTCCTAACAACCTTGCCGGGGTGGTTATTCAAATGTTCTTGATGCATATATATATATAATTTATGAGATTAAATGTTGGGTTGATAAAAGTAATACTAACCTCTGTTGACATAATCATCAGCTTACATTTCTGTAAGGCATTTTCCTTAGTGCAGTATGACAGGCTGATGTAAAAAAAAAAGGGCAAAATCAAAGCAACCTATATTAAATTGATCAAAAGCTGTCTAAGGGCAGATTGAAAAGTCATGATAAATAGAGGATCGTTATCCAATGGGGATATTTCTAGTGGGGTCCTGCAGGATTACTTTCTTAAACCAGTGTTACTCGATATCAGCTATGTAAAAGAAAACACAAGGTCACTGTGAGTAAGTTTTGAAGATGATACAAAACTTGTGCAATGGAAAATAATGGAGGAGGTTAGTTGTAGGAAGTGATCTGCATTGGTTTAAAATATTGACCTTAAAAAAAGAAACGAAAATATTTTAATTCTACTAAATACAAAGCCATTCACATGAAAACAGAGAGGTTGGTCACGCTTTTAGGGTTAGGGGCTTTCATTTGGAGACCAGTGGCACTGAGAAGTATTTAGGAGGTCATGGCAGATGTCAGCGTGAACTCAGGGTGTTCAGTAGAGCAAGTCCTGGGCTGGACGAGTGCCCTGTGGTCTGGAGATCCTGGCAAGGGGCTCTTTGCAGCTGTCTACTAATGACCTGGAGAAATTTTTTAAGGGATCTGATTTCGTTTGCATAAATGACATGCCTAAGCCAGGGCAATCATTTTGATGATTTTAGTTAAAATGCCTGTATGCACTGGAGGTAGTGGTGTGAGATGCTGTGGTACTTATCCGTGACCAAAGGGCAACAGAGGTGTACGTCATGCACCCTTAGTGGGAAGTTCACCGTAACCTACTCTGTGTCCTTCCTCCCTGTGTTGTGAGTCCAGGGAAAAAAGACAAGGCTGCTATGTGGCAGATGAGAAGAGGAAAGGTGTTGCTGTATACTCATCTGGCAGTGGAAATACCCCAACTGGGGTAATGCAAATAAAATAGTACTGTGTAGTGGAGGCTTGCACGCTCATCTGCTTGCAGACAGGAGTCTGTCTGAGAGCCTTATAGTTAGCTCCCCACGGGCCAGCTTCCAATGGGAGGATTTGGGCTACAAAGCGACTTTATGGAAATGGGAGACTCCTTCCTAGCTTGCTCCTCCGGGCATGCAGCTGGCGAAACTCGAGGGCATCTGAACCCCAAGTGTCCAGGTTTGGACCTGCACGCAGGATGCCCACCAAAGGTTTTGAAACCCCAGGCAGGGCTGGAGGATGCTTGCTGATAGTAGGCCCATGTATGGTTCTTGAATGACTCACGGATTTGGCTGATTTGATTTGGGGGACAAAAAAATGTCCTTTAAAAAAAAAAAAGTGTTGCTACAGTCCTGAATTATTGTTTTATTTTTTATTTGTTTTTTCAAGAGGGCTGCTTATTGGTTTTTCCACAGCTTGCTAATAAGGATGGAGCTTTGGATATTGCGTTTTGGATGCTGGTGATGACGCTCTTCTAAGCCCGTGTCAAATGGCTGCAATGAAAAAGACTCTGGAAAGTTGGGATGATATGCTAAAGGCTCACCAGTGAAGCTAAGGAGGGTAGAGACAAAACTGAATCAACTCCACCAGTGACCCCCTTCGCCAGGTGACAGGAATGACTGGAGCAGCTGCCTTAGGAGCCAGCTGGGCCAGTGCGGAGACGATGCACGGCCCTCCCACGCGAGACGAGCGAGCATCCACCCTTGGGGCTGCAGATGGACCTGTGCGAATGCATTGCAGGTCTCCAGGGCTTCACCCACTGAACGGCGGGGTGGGCGCATCAGAGGGTGCAGGGGAAGGGACGGTGTCCAAGGGGCATTTGTCCCTGCTTGCCCACTAGAAGGGAACTGCAGTCCCAGGCCCTGTTGTGCAGCTGCTTTGCTTATGGCTTGCATATATTGATGATTCAAGTCTATTATGTTTTCCTCAATTAATGTCCGTGCACAGCAGACTTCCTTTCCTTTATACACAGGCACTGCTTGAGGGAGAAATGCCACTTTTTATGGGCACTTAGGGGAGGTGTTTGCTTTTTCCTGTCTCTCATGGTGAGAGATGTAGATGCTTGAGTTTTATAAGCCCACTGTTTGCCCCCAGCCTTTGTTGCTGCAGATGACACCTGCCAGCTGCTCACCCAGGTGTAAGCAGGGCAAGGGGGGGGGGGTAGATGTAAGCAGGTGTTATCAAAAGTGCATGTGGCCTCTCTGACAACATCACCGATTACTGCATCCAGTTCTGGACTTAAAGGTGTTGACCTGTTGGAAAGGGTTCAGAAAGGAGCTACAGGATAGATCTGAAGCTTGGGGAAAGCTGTCTCAGTGTGAGACTACAGAGCTGAAGCCTATTTCGTTTATCCAAGAGAAGGTTAATAGGTGACTCAGTCATGTCGGTACCGATGTGAAGAGAAGATGTATGATAATGGAGGGTTCTTTGATCTAGCAGTCAAATCACTACCTGATCCAAGGGCTGCATATTAAAGCAAGACAAAATTAGACTAGAAATAAGATGCAATTAAAGGTAATTAGCTGTTGGAGTAATTTTTCATCTAGAGAAAGGGTGAAGTCTGTATCGCCTTGCATCCTTGAACCAAGTTTGAACACTTGTCTGAAAGCTAGGCTGTGGCTTAATCTCCTCTTATGGGCTGTAGTTTTCAGAGGATGGGGCTGGATGCTCATAACTCTCACTGCTTTCAAACTTGCTGAATTCCTGAGGCTAGTTGCATTTGCTGCCATTCCTCTGTTGTTTCCTAGGAGCCAAACGAAGAAACTCTAAATGTTACTGTCTTCTGCAATGTAAGAAGGAAAAAGCCCAACCATTTTAGGGAGCCGTAATTTTATTCTACAATCTAACAGGCGTTGCCATCGCTATGCAGGTAGGCATGTGGTTCACCATCATGAGCATGGCTCTTGTTAAAGTCATGTGCAAAGCAAGAATAAAGAAGGCCTTGAGCATGGAGGAATGCATAATTAGGTAAATTATTGGTATCGGAGATGCCACTGCCCTGCAGCGCACGCAGCTGGGGGTACTGGAAAGAGTTTCGTGTGGCTGGGAGAAGGGATGAGGTGCTGTTATCTTTCCCATGGGATTTGGAGACTTAGGGCCGGCTCCAGAGACCAGGGAACAACACACTTCTCTCTATAGGAGCTTGCTCTGAGCCTTGGCTACCGCTCACAGCAGCTTCCCCTCTCCTGCCCTGCTCTTGTGGGGTAGCCTCCTTCTCTCCATCTCTTCCCCTAATCCTGCAACAGGCCTTTCCAGTAGCAAGCAGATGCCTACCGGGGAAAAATATCTATATTTTGTCGTATTCATTAGATCACACTGTGATGTGTTTCCTTTTGCTTTGCTTTATTTCAGGTCCAGGCCGAGTTGAGGACGTAGGATTAGTGTTTGGGGTCAGAAAACTGTACGGGGGTAACCGATGCTCCCATCGCAGTCCAACTCTCTCACGGCACTAATTCGAGCAGCCTTTTCTTGGCAGTGTCTTGCACGGCCTTTGAGGGGGGACGCACCTGATGGGCGAGAGACAAGGTTGCCGGCAATCATAACACATGCATATGGTTTGAGCACTAGCAGCCACGGCAATGTCCCTGTAAATAGTTTTCTCGCTAGACAGCCTGTTTAGATGTCGAGTCCTCTTGCACGATTCCCCAGCATGCGGTAGACAAAATGCTCTTCAGTTGGAGACTGAAGTCGATGCAACTTCTGCTGCATCGACTTCATCAGCAGTAAGTGCTGCTCCTCTTCACTTCGCTCTGCTTCCCCTTTGGACTCATGCTTTGGGGACTGAAATCCCCCCAGCTCATCCAACTAGATGGCGGTCCCATGGACAGCACCTTGTGGAGTAGAAAGTCTGCCCCGTAATGCTGGCATTTAAATCCTAAGAATATACGTGACGATGAGACAAATGAACTAATACGTGCATTGAGCCATTTAGCTTTTGATGCTCAGGAGAAGGGATTCAGAAACATGCAGCCATTATGCAAAACACAATGCATGGCAATTTCTTTCTTCTTTTTATTCCCTCCCCCCTCATTTTCAAGCATAATTTATTCTTCAGTAGTCTACCCAGCACAGCAGCTCTCTCTGGCTTCTTGTCGTAGCAGTAACATCTATAAAAAAATCCGCTGATGATTTAGTGTGAATTTACTGCAAGATAAGGAAAGCGGCACCATCCATATTCATCAAGTTTTTTAAATTGGAAAACATGAGTGCTTAATTGTTCAGAGCATTTTCACTCATGTAACAGCTTCTTAAATATTGAAACACAAACCGTGGGAAGAAAGAGATAAGATCATAAGCCTGAACTTTAAAGGAGGCTTGTTCGAGTTGTTAAAATGGCCAGGGGTTTGTAAAAGGGAGTCTCCCACTTTGATCGCGCAGCTCGGGACCTCCAGCAGGTCCCCAGGGATGCACATATAGCCAACTGGGTCCTGCCGGAGGGTAGGAGCAGGGCACGGTACCCCTTGCAATATCGAAGGTAGGTACTGGCAGTGCTGGCTATGGAGACCGTGACACCTCATTTCCAAAGACCCACGGTTCACTGGCATGCGAGGGAGGATGAGGCTGCAGAGAAGCTGGATTCAAAGCCACTGGAGGAACTGGAAATTAGCTGACATTTTCTGCAGCAAGGCTTGAGCTTTTCCATGAAAGCATGATGCTTGTCTGTTGTTTGCTGTTTGATTCCTCACTCCTGGTTGTGTTGCTCGTGTCTGATTAAAGCCTTTCCCTTTTGTTTTATTAATGATGAAGCCATTTTCAATATTGACGAGACAGGCACCGTCCCCGGGGAAGGTGCCGGTGTGTATGAAATATGGATTTTGTAGGGCTTTTCTGCCTTTCATCTTGCAGAGCAGGGAGTGCAGGCTACCCAAGTCATTGAGTAGGGTCTTCATGTCAGAGAGACTTGAAAAACACTCTCAGAGCTGGAGCTGGAGCTGTCCTGCTCAGGAGAGGAAAAGTTTGTCTCTGACTTATCCCAGAGCTATCAGGACTGGAAGGACTGTTGGGTACCGGGTGGGTGGCAGCAAATGTCTGCACAGGATACCTAAGGACACGCTTGCTCACTTGCTGCTGTGGAGATCCAGCCAGCCCCATGGCCAGACCTCAGACAAACATTTGGACTAATTCTAGTGAGGCTGGTGCAATTGCTTTGCATTTCATGGGCTCTGATAAGGTGAGACCCTACTCAGGGTCTCCCAAGGGATGTGGCTTCCAGGGGAAGAGTCATCTCTGTGCTCCCCACCAGCTCCTTTGTACAGTGCAGCCAACAGGACCCCAGAGAAATAAATCCAAAGGGCTAGCCAGCACCCAACGGGGAAAACCATCCCTGCTCCAGACAGCTTGCTTCACCCACCAGCTGCACCATGACCCCGCTGGACTCGACCGTCCATGCTGAGGATCACTCTCCTGTGAGTTTTTAAAAACGAAATCTTCATAGCTTTACAAGGAGAAAGTTTGACCACCTGCAACCTGAGACCCTGTTCCTGCCTTTGTTCGAGGTCATTTGCACCATCACAGAGCCCAGATAAGAGATGCCTTCCCACATAAGAAATACCTGCCCAGAAAAGCACTCCATCCTTTTTACTCCTCTGTGACATATGAATCGTCATAATCAGAAGGAAATACGACTACATCCTGTTGACCACCAAATAATGTCAAGGTAAGCAGACTATTCCAACTTTTCTCGGGGCCCAGTAAAATAAAAGAAAGTGGCATCTGAATCACAGAAGTCAATGAGGAGGCCTGGGCTTGGTTCCTGCTCTGCCACTGCTTTTCTGGGTGACTCTGGGCAAGTCACTTTACCTTTCCATATGTCAGATGGGATAAAAGCATTAACCCCCTTGGAAAGGGACCTGGAGGTCCATGGATGAAACATGTTATAGGTAGCACTGATTATCATCCGTGGGTATCACGTGTGTCCATCACTACGGTCTCTGAGAAACTCTTTGCCAGTGACGAAGAGACAAAGCTGCAGAAAGGCACATCTTAGCTGAGGCAAATGTCAGGATGAGCAAAATGGCGTGGCAGAATTAGAGCCTGCCTTGAGGTTGGCTGCAAGTTAGTCTTAAAAATTATTTTCTTTGGGGAGCTGTAAGAAGCTCTTTCCTTCCATAGATGATGGGAAAGGGGGGACTGCATGGAGAAGGGGGCTCATCCTCCCAAATCCAGCAGGGCATTTTGTTCCTTTGCTCTTGTTTCAAGGAGGGCTTTCGTGCTCAGTCTGATAAGGAGAACACACCCTGCATTAGGGTATCCTCAGCAGCTGCTGGCAGAGATGCTGTGGTCTGTGGCCCACGTGCTGCACAGCTGTTTTCCTTTCTCTTGAAGGCAGTTCGCAGAACACCTGGTAAACACTTGCAATCAAATGTCAATTAAGTATAAAGCAGAGAGGGTCAAAGTAGGGCCAAGCACTGAACATTTTACTGGGGCTTGCATCCTGAAATTAGTTGCAGAAAAACAGCTGTATTTTTTTTTTTGTTTTTTTTTTCATTAGAGCTAACTTAAATTTTGAAAAAACAAATTAAGACATAGACATAGACATGCTCGCTGTTTAATGGATGCAGCAAAAAACACTCTGCACAAGCCATGACTGCTCATGATGTACAGCTATAAACATGTTTTGCTCTTGAAGCATGCAGATCCGTGGCATCCAGTTGTTCGGGCTGCATGCTAGAAAACTCGTACAAATACCACGGCCCCTAAAGGCACGCCTTGCAGCTTCACGCGCGTGCTCCAGTCACAGCTTTCATTGGTTTTACCTGGTCTTGGCATTACGCCTACCTGCTAGTTGGAAATGCATCCTGCCAACAGGGAAAGTAATGCATCTAGGCTAGGAGCAGGAGGTCCCGGGGCTGCATGGGAGACCACGGAGATCCCCCCCCAACAGGGTCACTGCCTAGCGACCGTCATCAGCTGTGAAGAACGAACATCTGTGGCATGGGACCAGTCAGAAACCCAGAAAATCAATGTTTTCCCATCAGTAAATTTCCACTTGGGAGCCAGGAGCAAGGGGGCTGTGGAGGAGTGCACAAGGTGGGGTCTCTGTTATGGTTTGGCAGTGCCGATGCCAGGCTCTTGCAGGTGTCCTGTGTTGCTGGAGGGAGAAATCCGACATCTTGTTCTCCTGTGTCTTTTGTGTCTGGCTGCAGTGAGGACCATGGCAGTCGTGTCTCCTGTAGCCGGGTCCTTCCCTGCAAGGCAGCGGCGGACTAGATCCAGCGCACCACAGATTGCGTGTGCTGAAGGAGATGCCTGCGGATGCATATCAGCACCGAGTGCTTGAGCGCACCTCTGCACTGCCAATGGGAAGTGGCCCCAGCCGTCGTTGCTGTTGTCCTTGTTGGGAGTCACTGATGTGTGGTCAGTGTTGAAGTCCCAGGAACTGCGGTGTTGGGAAAAAGTCAAAGGCAGGAGATCCGAGCACCAGTCTTGTCTTAACGAATGACCACAGGCTCGGTTCAGTAGCAAAGATTCGACCAGGTTTATTGTCTACAGGCACAGCCCTAACCGGTGCATCAGAGCAGGAGTTCAGGCATTTGGACCTGTGACCAGGTGGTCGACACAACACCGTGCGAGCTCCCTTAGGCTGCGACAGTTCCCACACTTTCCAGCCCTCCTTTTACACAGTGATTAGAACAAATTACATATTACACTGTCTGTCTTCTTGTTTCGTGGGAGTCCTGTCCTGTGTGCTTCTGCCCCAGTCCAGTGCCCGAGTGGTAAGAGGACATCGCACCTAGCACAACCATCCCTCCCACCCATCTCATGGTAAGATTGCACGTCTTATGCCATCATCCTGGCCACATTTGCACACTGCAACTTCTGCCTAGGCAAGGGGTTCATGCATTGGTCAGGCTTGCTGGTCAGGTCAATGCTTTAGCAAAGCCTTTGTGCGAGCAGTCTGTATTGATCAATGCTCCAGCAAGGCCTACGTCGTGTGTTGTTGCTGAGCAGTTTTTTGTGCCAGGTTGAACTTTTCCGAGGCTTGTTTCTTCTTGATGAGACTTTGAGAGTTTGGAGAGTCAATCCCTGGACTCAAATGTGTGTTATATGTGCAGTCGTCTGTGCCCATAGCCGACACTTCCAAAAAGTCTTGAGCGCACACAAAGGGATTTGTTTGTTTTATCAGGGTTTGAGAGGTCCTGGGAACAGGCTGGCTTTTTTGCTATTTGATAGTGTGCAGCAATCCCTGGACATGCTGCTTTCCAAAGATGCGGGGTTTCCGCTGGCCCCAGAGAAGCAGTGGCGGTCGGTTCTGTCACCATCCCCTCCCAGGAAAGGAGTAATTTAACATTCAGTCTTTTCCTGAGATTATAAATGCATTGAACAGATCTACCAATACCAGCACATTTATAATTTTGACAGAGAGCAACTGCATTGACTTATTTTCAAAACAACAAATTAGGCTGGAGAAAGGGAACCATGCATCAGTCCTCGCCGTTCCTGTTTCTCCACTGATTGCTTGTGGCTTGATGCTTTTCTTTCACTCTTTTAATGCGCCAAAACAATGTGGCGAGTCAAACATCTCATGACTTTTTCACTAGCTCCATCCAACTGAATATATATGAACAGCCCTGACTGCAATATATCCCTGTGAGACTGGAAGTAATTAAACTTCAGACCAATTAACTGGCATGTGTGTTAGGAACCCAGGAAAGCATAAATGAAATTGATGCCTCCTATTTACATTCCTAACGCGGTGAGATTCGTGGGTGAATTCTTGGAAGAGACTATTCTTAAAAATTGTTCACAATACACAAAGATGTATGGAAAGGGAGAAAACAGCATTAAAATTCCCCAGCTTCATCAGAGAGTCAGGATCTGCATGCTTTCTTTTGCATTTGGGGAGGCAGTGGTTACAGGGTGCAGGACTCCTACTCCAGACAGTGTGGTGCCCCTGCTGCTCTTACATCAGGATGGGATTACAGCTGCAGAGGCCACGTGCCATTCACCTTCTTGCAAGATGGGGCTGAAGGATGGTGTGGAGTGGGAGAAAGACTGATCGCTGCAGACGGCCGGTCCTGGTTGCAGTTTTCAGACCTGTTTTAGTGGAGTGGCTTCCATGCTAAGTGCAAGTAAGTCCTCCTCATCTTAGCAGGAAAAGCAGCGTGTATCTGGAAGCTGTACTGCCGTTGCCTGCTATCCCAGGGATGTCCCATTGCTGTGTGGGAGCTCTGACCGCAGCGTGCTGGCTGGACCGGCGGCTCTCAACTAGACCCCAGGTGCCCCTTGCAAAATGCCAGCTCTTAGTTTTCGCTTATTTTTTGACTAAGGAAAAAAAACACTAGAGAAAGTTTCTTTTCTGTTGCAAACGACTCGGACCACAACAAGGCAGAATGGTTTTGACTTGATGAATTCCTATGTCAAACCTCAGGGTTTATCTTGCGAACTGTGTTTGCATGCCTGATGTTACATCGCACCCTGGGCACCCTTGAAGGACCTTGAGGCACCCCAAGGTACCGCAGCACCCTGGTTGGGAGTCACTGCTCTAGTTGGTGGGCCCTTGGGGAGCTTTCCTATGAACAGCACGTGCAATGTGGAGAAAGGCACAGTCAGTCTTTTGTTTCCAGAGCAGGACAGTGACTCAAGGGCCCTCTCTAGCCAAGCACCGAGGGGCTCTCCCTGTCCTGAACACTGCTCTGCACAGGCGCAAGGGATCAGCTCACAAAGCCTGACTTTGTTGGGGGTGTGAGTGAGTAAAAGTCGCACAAGGTTCAGTCTCACCTGGGGGAAGAGGGTGCTGGCATTGTGCATCGACTGAACAACTGATTAATCTTAATAAAATTCTCTTTAACTATTAATATACAATCCTCACCATTCCCTTGGCACTGATAACTAATGCAGCTAAATACACGCATTTAAAACTAAGATCCCGCCCCTGGCTAATCAAGCTGGAGTGTCTGAAATGGTCCCTAGGTGATCTGCCACTGTATTCACAAATGATTTCTGTCGTACAGAGCCAGCTCACAAGTAGCTCTGTGCAGCATCTCCCCAACAGGCAATTCACTAGGCTCCCAACTGGATAGCCACGTGGGATATTTTCATCGAGCTGTCCTTGCAATCATCTGGAAAACGCTTTCATAGCAGGGCTCTTCATCTTCGCCTTCTTCATAACATCCGTGGAATAAAAGAGGAATGAATCCACTATCTTGCTGAGAGAAGTTGGGAAGATTCAGTCTCCTTTCCAAAAAGGATGTGGAATAACACACCAACTGGTGAGTATAAGTGAGGCAGGCACTAAAAGGGCCAGTGCCACCTTTGGGGGTATCCTCAGGGAATCGTCCGGTAGGAGCAAGGGGGTGCCAAGACCTCTGTGCCGCTCCTGGGGGACTGCGTCCGGTTTTGCTGCCCAGAGTTCAAGAAGGAAGTCGCTAATTTGGAGAGCATTGCAACAGGACCCACACAGTGAAAGACGCAATGAGCTCCATCTGTTTGACTAAACACAGGGGTAATTGGATCGCTGTCTGCAGGCAGGGAGCAGAGTCGATAACAGGGTGCTCCAGTCAAGCAGACAAAGGCACAGCGAGATCCAATGGCTGGAAATTGAAGACAAGTATAATAAGGCACATTTTATTTAACAGTGAAGGTAATAAACCATTGGAATGACTGGCTGGAGGTTGCAGTGCATACCCCATTGCCAGAAATTTTGAAATGCAATTTTGAAATTGATTTTTTTTTTTCCCCTAGAAGGGATGCTTTAGTTCAAATGGGAATAAAGTCAGGGAGGTTGTGTGGTCTGTGCTAGGGCGGAGATCTGATCACAGTAATCCCTGCTGGCCTTATGTACACATGAGAGAAAAAAGGGGCCCTTTGTACTCCTGCCTTTGTTAATTTACATTTGTAAAGTATCTTAATAGCTAACGGACTCTCTTGTCCAAAAAATGACCAAGCATTGTGGGTTTTTTGAAATTGTAAATGTTGTACTCTGACTCATTCATTTCTTTGAAAGCCTATTTTCTCTTCCCTGACTACTTTGGAAGCAGTTATATCAATTGCCTTTTTTCTTGAACAATTTATTACTATTACAGCTCTTTTCCATGGTTTTAAAATGTCTCTAGTTAATGATGCAGGCTATTAGAAAGCCACTTTAGCACAAGTAGCTGAGAACATCTGGCTTTATTAGCTGTGATGCAATAATTTATATAACTCTGCACTGAGGAAACACTTTATGTACCGTGGGAGAGACCAGAACCAATGGAAATGTTTTTGCACCAGAAGAGAAACCGGCATCACTTGCTTTGTCGTAAGTTCGACTTCAGGGAGAAATGGGTGGATGAATCTCTCACCAGATGTTTAAGAGGCATGGAAACACATGCTGCAAAGGATACCTCTCCTGCGCGTCCGAAACCCCTGGCAGGGACCACAGACATGGACGACAGGAGCAAAACTTTTCGGAAGGTGAGGCTGGGCCTGGCTTTCTCCTGCGGCTCTCTCCAGACTTCACGATTGAGGTGGAGGTAAGAGCCCCCCTCCCGTCTGCCCCGCGAGGCAGGAAGCAGCCCCGACCCCGGTGTCTGCATCAGCACCATTCACAAAGTCCAGAGCAATCGTTGTCACAGCTGATGAACTCATTAAAGGCCCTTAATGAATCTCTGTATCCTACGTGCTATAGAGACAAATGCTTTGCAATAACCTTCATGGGGAAGGCAGGGGGTTTGTTGGGTTTTGTTCTGCTGTGTTTTGTTCAGTTTCTTCTGCTCCTGGACCAAAAACTGTTGCCTCTTCCCACGAAGGAGGTGTGACCTAGTCACAGTCTGCCTAGCATCCACAGAAGCTGAGGAAAGTCTTTCTGTTGTCTTTTGTAAGCTTTCAAGCTGGCCCTGTTTGCTCCATCCCCCTGCCCATTTGTGCGCACACTTGGCCCGCTATGAAGCCATGCGAAGGTCTCCTTGGCCAGTGTGTATGCAGGGGGATAAGGAAGCTGCTTGCAAAAGCAAGGGTAGCAGTGCCTTCATCGTGCTCTGCACCCTTCCTTCCCCTGTGCACCCAGACAGGGCACTCGAGCACCTTCCCCGCCCTGGGCCAGGCCTGGGGCACAGGGGACAGAGAAGACACCGGCGCCCTGCAGCCCTGCGCACCCTACAAGGACATTGAATGACTTCTATCACTTTTGCACACATCGTAGTACCGCCACAGAGGGAGATCTTGCTTTCTAGAGCCACCTCAAATGCCACAAAATATTCATGGGGGTTTGGTCCCCTCCCACTCTCCTGACATGGTTTATCCATGGCAAACTCCTCTTCCTGCAAGTGGTTTCTACGTGTGTCAGTCCTGCACGCTCCAGTCCCTCTGTGTTTGGTATTGGGTCTCCCCACTTTATTTTCAGTATCTTGTGCAAGCATCTCATGTGGAAGCTATTCAGCCTCCTGATGGGCCTAGCATATGTGGTGCACGTTTCCAAACCATAAAGCAGGGATGACAGCACGCAAGTCTCGGAGAGTCACCTCTTCACCTTAGCTGACAGTTTGCTGTTATTCCACAGCTGTTTCTGTAACAGCCCCAAATCCAGAGCTGCTTTTCCACTCCTGTTAGCTAGTTCAGTCTCAAGGTTGAAATTCCTGCTGACCATTGAACCCAGGCAGCAAAAACTGACAATGACCCCAAGAGATTTACCCTCCAGAGTGACGTCAGGTGTGGGTCTTCCACCCTTGGTGCATGACCACGGTTTTATTGAGACTAATTGCCAAAGCCCCCGTATGATTCAGAAAATTTACCCAAGAGATTTTGCAGGGAAGACTCACTGTGGGCAACCAGGGCTGTATTGTCTGCAAACAGGGACTCTCTCTGAACCAGCGCTTTCACTTTAGTTTTCCCTCTAAACTTTGCGATGTTGAACTGCCAGTGCTGCATATTCTCGTACCAGCAGATCTCACTAATTTTATTAAGGACATATCACCTTCACATCTCTCTTCTGAACCGCAACATTAAAAAGAAGTCCTGTATGTTAAAAAGTCTCCAATCCCTTGTAGCTTGCATTTGAGCACATTGAACATCTGAGATGCGTCGTGCATTTCAATGGTGCCGACAGATTTGTAATATCTCGTACATCTGCTGTTGCCTTATAAATCTCTTCTGAATAAGATTTAAGTATCCTCCAGGTAAACGGGCATTTTTTTTCACAGTGATTATAGATAATTAATTAGACCCCTCAACGAACCATTGCTTTGCTCCAGCATTTCCCATTGCTGATTCCTTCTCTTAAGGTGCTTCCTCTGAATTGCTTTCTTATTAGCAATTTCTACAGCGGTTTTTTAAATATTATTCATGTTGTAAATATTTGATGAGTTTTTTGGTGGCAAATGATGAGTTTAATCAGGCCCCTGAGAAATCTGTCAGAACAAGCAGAGCACTTCAGAGCAGGGCCTCTGCGATGTATTCAACATAAAATTTCTGGCAGCATTAGTAGGATTTTGAGCTAATGGCACGTGGTTCTGTGAGAGAGAGCAAGGATTCACCGCTGACACTTAAAATCATAGAATCACAGAAAATGAGGGTTCAAAGAGACCTCAGGAGGTCACATCTAGTGCAACCCCCTGCTCCAAGCAGGACCAGCCCCAACTACATCATCCCAGCCATGGCTTTGTCTACCCGGGTCTTAAACACCTCCAAGGATGCAGACTGCACGACCTCTCTGGGTGACCTGCTCCAGTGCTTCACCACCCTCCTAGTGAGAAAGCTTTTCCTAATATCCAAACTCTTCTGGCCAGATGAGTTGCATTTCCATCCTGGTTTTCTGTTAACAACATGCCACTCGCCCGCCTTTCAGGAGGCCGGTGTAGCTCTGGGATCCCACGTGATTCTGTAGAAGAGATTGGAGGAAAAAAAATGCCATTTTGCACATTTTAACCTGAGCGCAGCTGAACTCCATGGTTTGCACAGCTGTCTGATGAGAGTCTGGCCCAGCGAGCCAAATGGTGAAAAGTAGACTGGACCTGTTTGGTTTTACATGACAGAGCAGCAGGATAACAGTAACTGCCCCTGCAGTAGTGCAACGCATGTCATTCACGTGTCCTTCATGTCTTCACTTATGTGCTAACGTGAGCGTACCTCACCGCAAGCCCTAGAAAACCCCTACAGATCCCTTTGGCATTGCCCTTTGGCCATAACTAAGGCAAGAATTGAGGGTTTTTCTGTTACTTTTTACTAAGGATTTTTTTTTAATGTTGTGTTGGGATTTTTTGGAGGGAAGGGGATGAGTTATCTGGCTGGTGGTGGGGGGAGCAGCTTCTCTGTAGGAGAGGGGAGTATGGGCTTGGAAGGGGCATTGGTGGAGGGATCTCCCTTGGGGTTGAGGTAAGCGACTAGGAGTAGGTGGGCAGGGGATATAAATGAAAGTTGGAAATCATGGTTGGGATTTTCCAGAGAATTTGCTTTACAGGAGGTTAAAGAAGGGAAGCTGCAGTTGGGAGGACGGGGGGCTGGGAGTCTCAAAGGGACCTGGGGGTGACAGGGGACAAGAAGCGGGACAGGAGCCAGCAGTGTGTCCTTGGTGCCATGAAGGCTACTGGCATGCGGGGCTGCATGGGCAGGAGCATCACCGGCAGATCGAGGGCAGTGATTCTTCCCCTTTATTCAGCACTGGGGAGGCCACATCTGGAGTCCTGTGTCCAGCTGTGGCCCCCACTACAGAAAGGATGTGGTCACATTGGAGAGAGTCCAGTGGAGGACAATGAAAATGGTTGTGGGGCTGGGGGACAGGACTGGTGGGGAGAGGCCGAGGGACCTGGGCTGATTGAGTCTGCAGAAGAAGACGGAGGGGGATTGAATAGCAGCCTTCACCTCCCTGCAGGGGGGCTGCAAAGAGGATGGAGCTGGACTCGTCTCAGTGGGGGCAGATGGCAGGACAAGGGGCAATAGGCTCCAGCTGCATCAAGGGAAGCTGAACTTGGATATTAGGAAAAACTCTCGTACTAGTAAAGCCCTGGGACAGGCTCCCCAGGGAGGTGGTGGACTCTCCATCCTTGGAGGTATTTAAGACCCGGCTAGACAAAGCCCTGGGTGGGATGATGTAGTTGGGGCTAGTCCTGCTTGGAGCAGGGGGTTGGACTAGATGTGACCTCCTGAGGTCCCTTCAGCCCTCATTTTCTATGAGCCTATGATTTGGGGGTGTTGTTTGGGGCACCTACTGTTGTTTCCTGTCTGTGGGTTGTCTGTCTGCTATTGTGAGCCACTCTGAGCCTTTTGGACAGGGCAGGATATAAATCCAATAAAATAATAAATCACTACAATTTTACATATTTTTTTCAGACCTTGAGGGAGACTCATGTTGGGCTCATGTTGATAGGGCCAAGATTTCCAGTTCCTGTAACCTTTTCATTTCCGTCACCTGAAGACCATCGCCTTTGCAAGAGAAATGTAGGTAAACATCTCACCTGCTCTTGCTTGAAAAAAACCCAAACATTTAAACTTAGACACCAGTTACAGTTTGGTTGCTAAAAAGTTAAAGCAAAACATTCCCTATGACTTTTCACATCTGTCTCCCATTCTTGTCAGTTTGAAATGAAATGTGTCATTGCAATCCTGCATACAATCAAGAAGTATATTTTAATCACTAGATTAAAATCTGAGTGATCTCGCAATTAACCAATATATATATTCTTGCAGCAGTAAAATGTCAAAAAGGTAAAATTAACTAAAAGACTAAATGTCATTCTCATTATTTAAGTTTCAATTCAGATTTTAAAAATTAATTCAAAATGGAAGTTACAGAATTTTCTCACCAACACTGAGAAACTTAGTTTTTCAAAAGAGGCCCTGATGAATAATGATGTGCGTTCTGTAAGAAGACCTATACATGTTAAAACAACAAAATTATAAGGCACCACCTGCATTGTATGGGAAATCCCTAGAGATAATTTATATATGGGGACATTTTACTTGTGATTATATCTTCCAGATATGTATCTGGATGTGAAAAAAGCCATACTTATCGGGACTTTCATGATTTATAAAAGTATAAAAAATTGCTGTAGGTTTTCCTTAAAATATAATTTTGACATTTACTTTGAAAATGGCAAGAATAATGGGTGGACACATTGGTAATATGATGTCTTTGTTTAGAAGAGCTCGATAAAAATGCAGGATAGTTCATAGATTCATAGATTCATAGATGCTAGGGTCGGAAGGGACCTCAATGGATCATCGAGTCCGACCCCCTGCATAAGCAGGAAAGAGCGCTGGGCCTACATTACCCCAGCTAGATACACATCTAGCCTTCGCTTGAAGACCCCCAGGGTAGGGGAGAG
>NW_017728947.1:117155803-117161492 GCF_001723895.1 Crocodylus porosus | reverse complement strand
GCTGAAATCAGCTTTCCTAAAGTCCAGCACGTTCACCCTACTGGTTACCTTACCCACTCGACGCCTTATGTTGAATTGTACTTTTAGGTGATCACTGTCCCCCAGATGGCTACCCCCAGATGGTTAATCAAGGTGTGACAATTGCTCTTATTTAAACTGAGAAAGTTTTGAATTTAAGAAGTTTAGAAGTTTCAAAAGGAAAGGTGCTTTTCTTATACACAATGCTCTGGAGGAAGTTGAGACAGCCAGCCACTGACGGGTAGCAAAAGTAGTTTACGAAGTTTCATTTTAATTATTTAAAAAGTATAATGCTTGTAAAAAAAGTGCTGGATTAACAACAGTGGAAGTGGAAATCCATTTGTAAACAGGCCTGTTCTTCGTGGATCTTGAGTTGTTCAAGTTGCCCAAGCTTCAGCATCAGCTTTCATTAAGTGCTTACATAAGGAGTTTTCAAAGATTGCATCATTTACCAGTCCAGGGCAGGGGCTATATTGTGCCATGGAGAAATCAGTGTGAAATTCTCCTTGACAGCAGTCTGTCACCCCAGAAGAAGAGAAGGCAGTAGTGTAGGTTATTGGGGACATCCTCTTTGAGGCATCCCACTGTCATCAGGCCTAAGTACAGATGAGGACATGAGGATGGCATGCTGGGCAGACGATGCTAGGAACGGTCACATAGCTCAGCATCCCCGGGCACGTCCTGAGCAGGCTTGCTGGGGTCCCTCGCAGTAGATCAATGAGACATCCTGGGACCAGGACCAGCACAGAGGTCCTAATGAGATACATTAAACTACGGCTGCCAAAGAGGGAAGCATTTTGGAACTATTTCCCAAATCCTTGTTAGACCCTGACCTCTCTTGAGCCAGGTACAGACAGCATGCTTTTACCGGTAGAAGTGATCGGAAACAAGTCTGTGCCTGTAATAGAACAGATGTTCGGTGCACAAAACTTTATAACAGAACAGAAGTTTGGCACGCATAAACTGGTTTAAAAATGGCTGAACCTGGCCTAAGTTCCCCACCCCCCCATACACACACACGCGCGCGCGCGCATAGTCTTCCAAAGGGTGAATATGTGTCGTGTTTGCTACCAATTAAACCGATGCTACTTACAGAAAATAGTGCAACTTAGATGGATTTGGCCTCAGGCTTTTTTGAATGTCAGTACCTAGCTTTGTTGCAGAAACAAGACACTTGGAAAGGTTCTCAGTTTCTCTGTCAAAAAAAAAAGGGAACAGAGTTGGTCAGAAAAGTTAAAGGAAATAGTTACTTAGGGATTGGTGATAGGGCTGGTTCTGACCGTGCACCGTGCTGCTGTCCGGTGTGGTAGAGGCAGAGCTGGGCTACAAGAAGCGCTGTGCTACTGCCCGCGGCTCTGCCACGCCTCGGGGGTTGTACAGAAAACATCCTTCTGAGCCAATGCAAGGGGATCCAGTTCAGACTCACGTCTTGGTATTAGTTAAGCTGCCCATTGCAAGCGCAAGAAAGGCCCAGCAGATAGCTTGCACGCCACAATGCCTCTGTACGAGAGGTGTGCCCAGATCTAAAAGCAGTACTTGAAACCCACTGATTCCGTTTCTTTGAAATCAGGAATAGTCAGATCATATCAGAGTGGTGTTCTTCAGCGGCTTGGTTTCTATAGAGATATCATTATTCAGGAAGGCAATGAAAAGGAATCATTCTTACATTTCTAACTTGGCAGGCACAACTCATTTGTTTCCACACAATGGGGAAGAAGCCATTTATTAGCTGAGTTCAGTTCTCTGGCAGCAGACGTTACTTGATGACATATCAATTGACTCTTGCAAACTCACTTGGCTGGATGCTTTAGCGAGGTGTGGCTGGTGGGTCTTAACCCACAGCCGGGAGCCTGGACCCTGTTCTGCCTACTAGACATCAAAACCTGTGCAGTCACTCACCCTAAATACGTGTCTCACCCTTTTCTTCTCAGGGAGGCAGCAGGCTCTTTCACTGTTTCACCTTTGCACCTCTACTTCATGCAAGCACCAAGCAGCCATTGCAATAGGTAGCTAGAAGGGAAGCACTGGTGTCAGGAGTGTGCACGAACTCCCAGCCCTCAAGACTGCATATGATGCAACCACATGGTATCAGGAAGAAGGGGCAACCCACCTTTTGCCTTGTAGCACTTACCCAGGAAGCAGGAGGTTGGGCTTCCAGTCTCAATGGGAGGTAATTCAGGTACATACCTCTCGCCTCCCGGGAAGTGCCCTAGACACCAGGTTATGAGCCAGGGTGAATTAGGAACCCACTGCCAACCCTCCTGGTTCTGGTGCCTCATGTGTTTTACCTGAAATGCTTCTGCCCCGAATTGCATTTGTTTTGGGGTGTTTTTGTGATACCATCACCTCCTTTGTCTGCTGTTGGTCAGTCGCATTGCTCTTGGCTGGGATGCCGATACCTCCCATTCTGTATCTGGGCGTTTGTTTTTCTCTTACCTATATGCAACGCCTTGCCGTTGTCTCTGCTGGGTTTCCTTTGGTTTGTCCAAATGCCAGTTCTTGGGATTATCCAGTTCCCTATGAACTCTAATCCTGCCTTCCAGAGTGTTTCCAGCCCCTCCCAGGTTTGCATCCCCTTCAGATGTGATCAGGAAGCTCTCAGTCCCTGCATTAAAGTCATTAACAGACATGTTAAATGGCCCAAGGTGACATAACATCAGAGCAGCAATCCCATAAAGATCATTCTAGGGCAAAAGGCTTCTCCTGCTCCAACTCTCCTCTCTCATTACCATGTAGGGGACACCTCTCTGCTTGTGGCTTCAGCTCCTTGGGCTGTCAGCAGCTGGCTTCCTGCAGAGCAGCCCTGTGGCTACTGTAACAGACACCAGGGATAAGTCTTGAACGTCAAGTTCCCTAGTACATGGATCAGCTGGACCCCATGTCTGGCCCAGCGTAACCAGTAAAGAAGGGGGAGCATCTTACTTGCAAACATGGCTTTTTGCAAGGCAACATGTATAGAAAAGGGATATGTTCCCGTGTATAAATAGATGAGACACTTGTTGTGACAGAGCTAATTAGGATCTTGGGAGAATTTATGCACGACTAATAAGAGGCAAAACTAAATATTGTCTTAATTTAGCCTTGAGCTGAAAAAAAAATGTTGTTCATTCAAATTGCATTAATTAAGCCAACTGCCAATGACCCTTCTTTCCTAAATGGAGACCTAGGGCACCAGGGAGGGATTAAGCCTCATCTTTTCCAGTGAATAATTTTGCTCTTTGTGAGCCTTCGAACACTGATCCACAATGCTATGGTTGCGTACCAATGGTCCTAATTTCCACTGAAGGCAGTGGCCTTTCTGTGCCCAGTAGCTTCAGTCGTCAGGCAGGTCCGCTTGACCTGTACTCCATAATGGTTGCAGTCCGCATCCCTGGCGGTAGCAGAAGTTGGGATGGTTTCACAGACACTCCCGTCACTGCACAGACCACTGGGACGGGCTTATACACTATTTGGTTCATATGTTTGCTTCAGGCTGCCCAGAGGTGAGCCTTGCCTGGCTTCGAGGACATGAGATATCATGGGACTGGGAATGCTTCTTGACCTCCTCGTTAGAACTTGACTTTTATGATATTATAGGTTCGATATTAGGAAAAAAACTTTCTCACTAGGAGTCTGGTAATACACTGGAACAGGTCACGCAAAGAAGTTATGGATTGTCCATCCTTGGAGATTTAAGCCCGGCTAGGCAAAGCCCTGGCCGGGATGATGTAGTCGGGGCTGGTCCTGCTTTGAGCAGGGCGTTGGATGAGATGTGACCTCCCAAGGTCTCTTCCAACCCTCATGGTCTATGATTATACGACACACATAGTTTTGTCTTTTACGTTCCCCAGTTCGGCCCATGAGAAAGGAACTATCAGAAGTGACACAAACCCTGATGAAAATTTGATCTGGAGATTTCTAGCTCAGTTTTGGAGACTTGCGTTTTGGGTTGTTACGGTTCGGGGCAGCACCTGATTTCCTGGAGGTTGCTCCAAGCAGAGCCTGAGCTCGGGACCCGGAGATGCTCACCTCTGCTCCAGCAGCTCCCGTTGTGAGTTTGCAGTTGGGTAACGTTGAGAACGGGCCGAAGCACCGTCATGTTTGCCATGCTGCGGCCGTGCAGTTCATGCTCAGGGGTGAAGTGGAAGCAGCCCGACCCCGCGCCTTTGACTTCCAGAGCGTCTCCTCATTATGCTCTGGAGCACTTCTGTGATAACTAAACTCACAATCAGCCGTTCTGATTAAAATGTGTGAAGAGCAATACAGTGGCGGTCCTCCACCTCAGGTAAATTAATGAAACTCCAGCTGATTATCGAGGGGAACAAAGGGAAGAAAATGACACACGTTCTCATGCTTGGAAAAGCCGAGATGAGCTGGTTGATTAGAAACCCCAGCTTTGATCTGATCTCAGCCTGGTTTCACACCCGTAGAGCAATGCTGATTTGCACTTGCATAAGTGAGCTCAGCCTCAGGCTGTAACTCATCTTTTCCTCTCCTTTATTCACCTGAACCTTGTACAACCGAGAGTAATGGTGAAAGGATGCAGTTGTTTATCAGTCCCGCTTCCTGCAAACTCCGCTTTCAGTTCGACTGCTCAAAAACATGTGCAGAATGTTTCTCACTTGGATTTTGACACTTGCATAGCATGCTTCAAGCCTTTGATACCTGCTCACATTTTCAATTACATTTCCCTGAGTTTATCAGTGTTATTGTGGTGCCTGTATTTTGAATTCTTTTCGCCTTGTTCGAGGGCATCTTCAAACTTGCTCTCGTGGGATACTCTGGGGTGATTTAACGTGTGATTTTCAATTTAATGCTAGTTATTTTCAGGGAAGAATTCTGCACAGCCTGTACAAATGTGCAGAAGAGCAGAAACTTCAGGAGCTCATACAAACCCATGTGTGGCAGAACAGCTCCGATAGTAATTGCTTCCATCCGGCCAGGGTAGCGCACAGCCTTCAGAGTCACAGCCCATAATAAGTCCTTATTTCCATATCCTCTGTATCAGATTTATCACACAGGGCAAAAGCTGCAAAAGGGGATGGGATATAGCCTTGACAAAAGCAACTTTTGAAGTGAAAAAGACCCCTATTCCTTTTATTCTCTGATGAAGGACAAGCCTAAGAGCATTGAGGGCATTGCCTTAATGTCCATTTCTTTTTCTGATCTTGCTTTGGTTCCTTGTCTCCTTTCCTCCTAGTTTCTCAGCTATCTTAGCACTAGGATGTGGGTGAAGAGTGAGTCACAGGACAGAGCAGGGCCTCTTGATAGGATGCTCTGGGCATTAGGGCTTAGGAGAGCAATGTGGTCTGCTTGCTTTTATACTCTCTAGAAAGAGTGGACGAGTGGGCAGAGCCCTGACTACACCACTACCCTCCATCCCCTGGGTAGCAATCGACCACAGGTCCAGCCAGGCGTGAGGGCTGGGGCAGCAACGTGGTTTCAGCAGTGATCCTCAACCAGGGTGCTGTGGCACTGTGGATCCAAGGGTGGTTTGGGGGGGTGGGCATACAATTTTAGCACTCTTTTGGTGTAAACATGAAGCAGTGGACCCACCTATGGACTCACTATTAAGATTTCATAGGCATTAGGGCTGGCAGGGACCTCGGGGGATCATCGAGTCCAGCCCCCCGCCCCAGGGGCAGGAAGTCAGCTGGGGTCATAGGATCCCAGCAAGATAAGCATCCAATTT
>NW_017728947.1:117144613-117155792 GCF_001723895.1 Crocodylus porosus | reverse complement strand
CGTCAGCTTGCAGGGACATGTAGCTTTCCTTCACATAGAGAGCTACACCCCCGCCCCTTTTGTCAACACGATCCCTCCTGTACAGGGTATAGCTTGGAAAATGCTTGGAGTTCTTTGCAACAGAAGGAGTGCTCTAAGTATTTTTCTGTAGCCAAAAAAATGAGTGAAAACTAAGAGCTGTCTGGGGGGGCCTGGGGTCTCACAGGGTCAAGAACCACTGGCTTATAGCCTCTTGCTAAGGCTGGAGAGATGTGAGTTTCAATCTTTTTATGCACTTGAGACAAAGGCTGCTCCAGGTGTCAATGGCTGCTTAGGTATTTGAGCTCCAGACGTGCCATTTAAAACAGGTGTGACTTAACCACACTAGCCCAAACACTGGCCTTTATGGTGATTTTGACCTTGGTGGTGCTTTATTACAGCCCTCTAGAAATCATGTGGAAATGAATAGAAACAGAGGTGCAGACAGCTGCCTCAGTTTCCCTGTAACACCCCATCCATTTCAAGCCCGTGTATGGTATTGCAGTCTTTATCTTACTGTAAGTCAAAGCCACTGGCTGCATTCATTATCCCAATTCCTTATCCCCACTTGGTTAGGACTGCTTCTTGTTCAGAGCACCCCCTTTTGTAGCATGGTCCTGTTGCTGGGCTCCAGTGCCCTCGAGTCAGGTCCTGAGCCCTCTGCACAGAAAGCCCAATCCCTGTCTCTTAGGTTGAAGGCATGACAGGCGTTGATATGTCTTTGTCAAGGAGATGAAAAAGTTGGGGAAAAGATTTCCACTAGATTTCCAGCTCCCAAGTCTCTTGGTTGGTGCATAAAGCTAGGAAATCTGTTCCAGACAGGTGTGCTGCTCCCACTGTGGGCTTAACACAAGTGGGGAAATCAGGGTGCCCGTGATGTGCAAGCAGACCTGTGCTGTGTGGGCGGCGCTCCCTCTGCAACGTCAGTCTGTGGCTGCTGCACTGAGCTGGCTCCTGCAAGCTGCTCTTTAGATAGAGCTAAAGTGGCCCAGTTCAAAGCTAATTAAAACAACGGTAGAAAGAAACAACCTAGCCCTGGCAGTCTATTTTTACAGTATGCAGGGACCTTAAAAGAGGCCTTGTGTGTGTGTGTGTGTGTGTGTGTGAATGTATGCATGTGCATGCACTTATTTGTGTCACATGCTAGAGGTGTAGCAGGCTCCTTCAGTGCATTGGAGGGAGTGGGGCATGCCAACCGCCATAGACAGTGGGTGGGGTCTTACCTGCCCAGGCTCTCTGCATGCTGAAGGCAGCTGCTGCCACTGCTGCTGTTGTAGCTGCATGTGCCCAGAGAGAAGCAGCCCTATGGGAGCTGCACCAGGTGCCCCATTTACTCCCCGCACCCCAGAGATGGTTTTGGGCTCAGGGCTGGACTTGCCATTGGTTCCTAGGACGGGTGCCTCGCTCTCCCCAACAAGTTATGTCTCATGCCCCTAAATACGGCTTGCAGCTCTGGGCTGGGGAACACAGAAGGAAGAAAATTAGTTTTTCCCATAATCTGGCCTGCCATGGACCTTATTCATCCAGGATGAACGCTCGGGCCACACAGAGTAGTCAGAGCCTCGTCATCAACACAACTTCATCTCCCTCTGCAGCTCAGCCAAAAGTGACTGCCAGTTCCACGGTGGCTGACGCTGGGACCCAGCCTGCACCACGTGGCCAGAACATGCAGCTGTGGGTGAGCTGGTGCTGAGCCCAGACCCTCGCTGTCCTTTCCGTGCATCCCCCTCAGCTGCTATTCTGGAACAGAAATCAGTTTCCTCACTTAAGACACCAACCCCGATTTTGGACATGCTAATGTTCAGGGAAAGGGAGATGGTGGGATGTGAATAAATATGGTGTTCTATACAATAAAACAAAAGGGCTGAAAGGCCTGTCTGAGCCCTAGCAGCTCATCAAGCTAGTGAGGAGAACATCCACCAGTGTCTGTAGCCAGTGGCACACAAGGGAGCAATGTGGCCAGCATCAGGTCCAGCTGCCCTTGACCCCTGAATTAACACGTACCTGTTTACAGCAGGATGTAGCCTTCACACTCCGGTCCCCTAGGCCCACACCAGCCCACGCAGTGCGCGGAGAAGTAAACGGCATCCCTGCATGTTGGTAGTGCACAGCACTTCTTAATGTACACGGAGATTTCACATCTCTTGCACAGAAGATGACAACAGTGGAAATCATTCTAGGAAGACTGGTAGCAAATCTCTCTTGGGGAAGTTGCCTACAGCTGTGGGGAACATCTGTAACAGCAATGCAGGGCCATGGTCCTTCTTTTCTGAGCGGGGTTCTGGATTCTGCTGTTGCATCTAGTTGGCTCTGTCTTATATATTCCTCTATTTAATAAAGATATGCTTAAATGTTTGGGGGGAGGTTAGGAGGGGGGGATGGGGTTGTTTGTTTTGTTTTGTTTTTTGCTGTTCTGGGACTCGTGCTCATCCCATAGCATGTAAAGCACAGTCCTGTCCTCTACCCTTTCACGTCCTGTCAAACATGCTCATTTCATTTGTGCTCATCTCACAGCGCTCAGAGACCTGTGAGAACCGTACAGCCAAGGATGAATTTCACACTAAAGGGTTAAGTGAATGAGGCTCTGCTGGCAAAAAATCTTGAAGGTAGCAGGGTTTTGTGTGTGTGTTTTTTTTCCTTTGAACAGGTCATTTTTTCCTGGAAATACAACGGTGCTTTCTTCCAGGAATGACTGCAGATCGTTTCAGGTTGACAGGAATCACATTTTCTAATAGTTCTTTTAGTATGTTTAATAGTAAACAGCAGCTTCAAAGTTATTGAACAGTTTAAGAGGTCAAAACCGTCTAGTTCATCACAATCTTTAAATCTTTATTAGTCCTTTCTTCAGTGAAATTTAAGCTATGAGCTGTCCTCGAGCTCTTGAGTAATCCAGATGTGTTCTGAGAAGGATTACTATGCAACCAAAAAGGAGGTGCGTGTTCACACAGGTGCACACACACACTCACAATCACTCACACTCACCCACATATGTAATAGTATACAGTATTATCCCAACGTAGGTCTTCTGGGGGTCACCAGTGTCGTCAGGGTGTACCCCATCATTATTGTAACCTGACCGTGTTAGTCTGGCTGGGGGGTTATGTGTTATGAATCACAAGAGGTCCCCTTGGTGCACATGGTCTGTGTATATGCTATTAGGATGCTGTTGGTGATGCTGTCCCCCTAACAATCTTATTGTTACAAAAAAGAGGCTGACTGCTCATGGATGTTGTTGTCGGGGCTGGTTCGTAGATGATAAACCTAGCCGAGCTCTTTGTCATTAAGTATGGCAGTCTTCAGTCTGTGGTGCCAGCTGGGTCATTTGCAGGCAGGGTACAAACAAAATCAGGGGTAGATCCAGGGGGATGCAATGATGCGGTTGCATCCCTGACCTTTGGGACCATGCCAGGAGAGCAGCAGCTGGGGGCTTTACATTCACGATGCAGGTAAAAACCCACCCACCACCGCCGCTGTCTTTGGATGAGCTCAACTTCCTGCACAGCCACCCCCTGCACCCCTGGCTGGAGCCGGGAAGGAGCAGCTGAGACAGCAGCAGCAGCTTCAGGCAGATCTGCCCAACCCCTCTGGGCCCAGAGGAGTAAGTAGGGAGGGGATGGAGAGGATGGAAAGGGAGAGAGATGCTGCTGAGCGCAAGTAGCTGAGGAAGTGGTGGAGACGTAGTTCTTACCCTATTCGGGCTTAGAAAAAGTCCCCAGCTGCCGGATCCTCCTATAAGCACAAGCACAAACCAGTACAAAGTATT
The DNA here is from genome assembly GCF_001723895.1 of Crocodylus porosus. Taxonomy (NCBI): domain Eukaryota; kingdom Metazoa; phylum Chordata; order Crocodylia; family Crocodylidae; genus Crocodylus; species Crocodylus porosus. Next base: position 117,152,011 of record NW_017728947.1, on the reverse strand, counting down.
CTGGGTTCCCAGACCCCTTTTTTCCTTGTGGATCAGAGCAACTTCCTGTTTACAGCAAGTGCAGCCTAGCTCTTACCAGTTCCTAAAACATTTTCATGTGACATCAGCCACATCCTTTCTTCTCAGCCATTAGTGCACCCCTACCCCCCATAGGGAGCTGTTTGCCAGGTCACTCTGATCTTTGCTGCAGTGTTTTCTACTGGTCTTGATTCACTCTCTGTTGGCATCGGAGGCACCTCTAAAACCAGCAAGCTACTTTTCCAGTACTTCTGTGCAAACTATATATGTTGTGCCTAGTTTCATATTCATTGGGTCTGATTAGCAGGACATCTGTGTGATTTGTATATGCACCGATCAGTTCATACTCCTGCAAAGCCTACACGCGGGTCTAAAGATCAGTTTTAATAAAGGGGATTTGGAATACTTTCTGTCTGCTTCCCACGTGAATTGACTATGGGAATCTGTCATCTCCACCCATGCAAGCATTACTGTATAATAAGGATGTAAAAACAAATGTTTGTAATATAATGTCAAACAACGGGAATGCCAAGACTACTGTTTTTATATAGTTGTCATTACTTCTGCGCTATCTTCTCTTAATTTAATCAAGTGTCTGGTATTCGTACAAACTATAATACAGTGATTGACAGAATGCTCAAAAGTTTCTAATCCAGCTACTAGATTTTATGCCATAATTACTGTTGCTTCATTTATTTTTCATTACTTGGAAATGCCACATGGGATGAGAGTCACCCAGGATAGGCCGAAACCTTAAGAGGTTTTGAATGGCACAGACAGTGCAGCAAAATGAGGACTTTCTTAAAAAAAAACAAAAAAACACTTATCCCCTCCAGTGACCAGAGCCTGAATGTGGTGTTGAAGGCTGGTATCAGCACTCAGAAGCAGCTTATTGCAACACACGCACCAGGAATAAGCCTCTCATTAGTTCTGTATAACCCAGAGGCTTTGTTACCTCTCTTATCCAGAAGCACAGCCTTCCTGAAGCTCCTGCTTTTCCATGAACCACTGGAGCACATGGCTGATAGAGCCAGGTGAGGGAGGCAACACGCCTCCACACCCCCTCTCTGGGCACGGTTCCCTGCTGTCGGGTGTAGGGAGAGCGGGTGTCACAAATTGCAATAACGACAGTTACTTTATACAACATAACTTGAGACTCACATTGCTTAGATCCATGTCGACTTGCTCTGCTGGGTGTGTAGTGCCATAAATACCCCTGCGAGGAAATGAATGGAAGTCCGTACACTAAACAGTGAGGCAATGCAGCTGTAATAGTCAACAAAGAAAAACATCTTTACACATTGAGGTCTTGGGCCCACATGTGGGGTGCTGCAACATCTGAGAGAGGAAGTGGTTTGCCTAGCTGGAGGCAAGGATGCCATGATGTTCTCAATAGATATGTGGCTTGAAATGAGTTGAGAGCCTACAAGCGTTCAAACTGCATCATAGCATTATTGTATAGGCAAGAAATTACAACAGATTTAGAGGCAAGTAAAAGATGTATTGCAGTTGGGGGAATGAAGGCAGCTGCATTCATTTGGAGACAGGAAGAGCGCTTGGTTTGTAGATGACGTGCATAGTCCGTAAACCAAGGGGATTTCTGCTTTGTGGGTTTGTTTGCTGGACAGAGATATCATGCAGCATTTGCTTTAATGCAGTGAAAAGGAGATCCGCCGTTTGTAAGTATTTTCTGAGTAGGTACGTTGTAGAGCATGGGGGGACAAGGTCCACAGCTGTGGGAGCAGGTAGCTGAGCATGGTGTAAGACACTGCACACATATATCAACCAGTGGAGAACGGCGCCGGTTAGTTTTTAACAACCCTGATGAAGCGATCTTCAAGGCCAAAAGCAAAACTTGGAAGACCTCAGCCTTTCCAATGACAAGACCCAATGGTCACTTCATGAAGAGTGTTAGAGAAGAGCCCCACCTCCCAAAAAATATCACTGGGCTCTAATTACTTCAGCTGGCCCCAAAGCCAGGAATCAAATTTGCTTCATTTCCATGTCATGCACCCTTGCAAAGGGCATCCTGCAATACTTATTGAGCTCGCGGCTGTTTCAGAGAAGTGAAGCAGGAGAGCTGGGATTAGTGTGACAGTTTGTGTCCTTATCTGTCTGACCTAAGGGAGAAAATTGACTCCCCGTTGTAATGCATTTGTCTCTGTGTCAGGCCATCGGGGTCATTAGTGTCAATGCTACCCCCTCCCTGTGGCCTCAGCTTGGGCTCCTGAAAGGCCCATCTCACAGTTTGACAGGTCGAAAGTCCAAGTTGTGGTAATTAGCTGTGTTCAATAATGACTCCATCCACAGAGGTATCTTTGCCCTAATTCTCAGTTCAAGTGCCAGTCATACATCTTCCTCCTCCACTGCATAATTCAGCCCCAGAAACAATTGGAGGCAGTTGCCATTGAAGACTCACTTCCCCCTTCTATTTCTGTGAACTCTACTATCTTTTAATCCAAACTTCTGCTTTGATTTTTTTGGGTTTTTTTCAGTATGATAAATGATTAAAAAAACTTAGTGGCCTGCAGAGCTGTATGTGAACACTGTGCCATATGTTGACCAAAATAGTTATAGTCGAAATTGCCCTGTCTGTTGGATTTGCAGTTTTAAATTTCAGTTAAACATGCTTCTTTTTTAATTGAATTTAAAAGAATAAGAGATGAGACGTCATCTTAAATGAACCAGCTAATTTGAAGGACAGCAAATCTACATGTTGGCCCCAGCAGCTGAAAATATGTATCTGTCATCTGCCACAAGGATGCGTGAGGTGTACGGGGACCCAGTTTAATTCTCATGGACATCTTTGGACGTATAATCTTAAGTATTTTGGTGGAAAGAGTTGAAGTCCAGAGTCAAGTTATGTGCATTGTTACTGGGTCATTCAAGATGCCAGTTATCTGAAGTCCTGGAGAAGGAAGCTCCTACTTTTAACTCTTTAAGTTTCTTTGCATAAAGTTGGCATGGTAAAACCATCAAGGGCAGGGGATGATCATTTTAGGTTATGTAAGGGGCTTAGCAATCAACTGTGTCAGTATGGGTCCTAACAGTTTCTCCAGTAACATAAAATATTAGGACTTTTTTTGAATATAATCAAATGAATACATGTTTTTACTGAATATTAATTTGTGCTAGAGAGCCCACAAAGTTGTTATTATCAGTTGCATACAGATTTGTGCCGTTTAGTAACCGTACACTGTCAAAATGTGCTACTGAAATATGCAGGGCGGCTGTTCAAAAACCAAGAGAAAATGTTTGAGAAAATGTCAGTGTCTCTAAGTTGTTTCCATTTTACTGAGTTCAAAATGGATCTGTTCTAATTCTTTCATCTTCTAAATTATTTTTATTGGCATTTTAATTAAAACATGTTGCTTAAAATGTTAATTACTGAGATAGTTTCTGTAACTTACTTGGTAAAATCTAAGTAAATGAGAACAAAATACACTGTTTGTTCTTTTTTTCTTTCTAATTTCATTAATTGCCTTTCTAAGTAGTTAGCTATTATTTTAAAAAGGGATCGTTTTAATGAAAAAAAAAAAACAACTCGTTGCATACTACCTAAATGAATTATTATCCAGTGCATATATAAATATTTTGATGTGTATTTGTGGCCTAATTTCACATCCTAGTTCCCTTTTCTAATAGTTGAGTCTTATGCCAGTCACAGCTAGGAGTATCTGTGTTCATGCATAGATATATTCATTTTAACTTTATCATCCATTGACTCTAAGGAAGTCCGGTTTGCTTTTGCAATATAGGTTATTGCACATAACCTATACAGAGAGAGCTTGTATAAAAATCTTCTAAACAACTTATTTTTTAACAGGTAGAATATGTTATAATAGACAAGGGGCAACATCTCCCTTGGAAAGGCAGAAGAAATTTGCTCTGAGCATTTTTTCATCTGCAAGGGCTTCGGTATGTGCTCTTAGCATTTTACTCATGTATGTTCTACCTAAATTCTTTTTTGTTTGTTTTTTTTTTTTTTGGGGGGGGGGAGGGGGTTCTGCTATAGGAGGTTACTTGTAAACCAATTGCAGCTGAATATATGCCCAGAGTCTGAAAAAGAAAATCATTATTTTAATGACAATAATCCAACTCTGTGATATTGTGTTAATATCAATATGACCATTTCATATGGTTTGTGTAAGACTCCCATGGCTTCTCTCAATATCAGGAAACCTTTCTCATATGAAAATGATTCTGCTAGCAACCAATGGATAAGAAACCTCTGTGGAAATAGTTTGAGTTGCATATAACAGAACCCCAAATTTTCTGTAATTGCTCAAGTGTTCTTGTGTTCCTGGGCTTTCATTGTTCAACTCCTTTCTAGTTAGACTAGACTGAAGTAAAGGCATTCCCAAGGCCATTCATTATAAGAAACTATTGTTATGCAATGTATTCTATTTATTGCCAGATGGACTTGTCATTCACTCCAGCATGTGCCAACGTATTTAACAAGGTTCTGTAATTCCTAAAATGTTCATTAATTCTGCCATAGAAGAAATGAATGGTATTAAAAAGACCTATTCAGGAAGAATCGGTGTTACTCACCCCCTTGTTAATAGTCTCAGTGCAAATGAGACAATCTGAGTTTCAAACTTAATTAAGAACAAATTAGAAGAAAAATAAAACTGGTTTTCTGCCAGCTGGCCCATGGGGCAAGCCCAAAGACAAAGGATGGAGATGGGAAGGCTGCAGAGCAGCAGAAAGGATATAAGGGATGGCTGTGGGTTCAAGGAAGATGTGGAGACTAACATGCAGACTCGGTGGGTTAGAGAGAGGACTAGATGAGGGTAGGGAGGCTAGGAAGAGATACAGAAGAGTTGTAGGAGACGAGATAATGACAATCTCCAATCCGAGCATTAGGAGAGTGGGGTCATCTCTAAGACCTTGGAGTCCATAGGGGGCGTTTTGAGCTCATGCCATGACCGCACACAGGTTGGGAGAGGAAACTTTTCCCAAAAGGCTCATTTTAAAGTAATTCTGAGACTGTGTAATGTGTCAGGAGACTCTGTAAGGTGATCTTATGATTTGCTTCTGTACATGGTTCCTGACTTCTGAGCACTGGACCTTCAAACTTGCTGCCGCATCTGCCCCAGATGAGCAGAACAGTTCGATCTAGATCCGTGCTGGTCTCACCTCCCTGGAAATGAAACTCCCCAGTTTTGGGCTGTGACAGCGTAACACAGGGTGGAAACAGACGTTGTGTTTGGAGTGGGATCAGCTATACTGGGATGTACCCCAGCACAGTTGGGCCTCTGCTTCTTTTGGGACTTTAGGGGCCTGATCCTGCAGGACAACAGCTATGGGTGCTGCACCCCAACTTGAGGTGCATGTCTGCAAGAAGAGGAACCCCCTGGGGTTTTCCATGGGCATTCCCTGCAGAGAGTCCCTCCTCCACATTGGCAGATGTATGTCCCAGGGGGGATTCCTGGGTTGTACAGGATTGGGCTCATGAAGCCCAGGAAACACCTGCCTGGGCTGCCATGCCGTCCAGCCATAAGTGAATAGATGTCGGCCTTCAAAAGGCAGCACAAACTATGACTAGGAAGCGTCGCTCTCACAAATTTGGGCACTGATGGTGCAACGCAGGGTTAAGACATCTGTGGGCTCAGGTTTTGTGTCACTGTAAAAATAAATAAATAAATAGATAGCAGGCAGCATAAAGGCAATGTCTGTTTGCAGCCTGAGAGATTCTTCACCTCACACGAAAATATGCTTTTGCAACACTTTTCTTAAGAGTGAAATCTGTCGCTGTTCTTCATGCCAAGTTCCAATATAGCACAGGCCTTATCACAACACACATGCACAAGCCTAAGGAGCTCCCTGTAATGTAGCAAAGCTGGCAGAGAAGGGGGAGTGTGGGAGAAGGATTGACACCCCTCAACAGTACCTTGTGAATCAGTGAGCAGTCATCGACAATATGTGACATGGTGTGTGTTTTGCCACAGCTACAGTCTCCGTTGTCACAAAGACCCCAGCAGTCGAGGTTGGCCTCATACAGCCCTTGCTGCATCCCAAATGTATTCAGCAAGGCCCACTGATGGCGTGACAGATTGCGGCCAGGTGGACAGCCTAGGATCTGTGATAATGAGCCCGTTTGGTGGTTCCTCACATCAGAGGGTCTGTGCCGTTCAGTCCTGGTGCAGTAGTTTGGACCACAGTGGGGGTCATGATCGTAGACGTGCAGCCAGTGGATTTAAGATGGATCAGCTCTCATGTTGCACCAACTGTCCATACCTGGTCCATACCAGGGAAACTAATGGTCTTCCTAGCAAACCAAATTCTGTGAACTTTTTGAGGCATCCCAGTGGCATTACCACCAATCACTCCATCATGTCACAAGAAGCTTCTTGTCTACGAGGAAGACTCATGCAGCACTGCCCAAGTGAAGGGCTTTGCCCAAGTTGAAGGTGTGTTAATCTCAGTTCTCTCTGGGCTCTCAAACTATTACACCAAAAAGCAACAACATGCCAGCCTGGCTAAAACTAAAACACACACATGCACGCACGCACGCATGCACACACACATCTATTTTTTTATATTTAATTTCCAGAATCAGGAAGGTAATAAACAACTCAATATAGCTGGGGATAGGGTACAACATACAGCTGAAATCCAGTGTAGGAGTAAAACTGGACTGTGCCCTTTCTTTCACTATATATGTGGACATGACAAAGCCTAATGTTAGGCACCAGAATAATATACTGAAGAAGCTCATAAATCCCACTCCTGGGGCAAACCAACAACAATGTAAATCATCTCATTTGCATTCTGCATCTTGACAACTGAATACATGTGCCTGGCATAGGAAGGTTCACTATGTACAAAGAAGGTAGACAGTGGGTTGAATTAAAGTTACCGATGAATTACTAGGTGCCTCTGGCCAAGTGAGTGTCCATGCTGGCTGAGATTACTTGCTGAACATCAGGGGAACAATGGAAAACTCAATAGAATGAATATGACACATTGAGGACAAGATGCTCCTGCTACATGGAAACATGGCAGCCACTGACCTACTGAAATTTCAGAAGAAACTTTCTGCCTATAATGGAACAGCTACAACCCCCTCCCTCTGCCCACCTCCCAAAACACCAGCAGCTACACAAATGGAAACATGGCACTCATGGCTTAACAGGGACAAGGAGGCATTGGAAATGGGCAGCAATGTTGCTGAATACCTACCTGAAGGTGCAGAAACTATCCTTCTCGCACAAAGCGAGACGATCCCCGTGCGAGGTAAAAGAGGGAAAGGGGCCAGGAGGCTTCCCCAGCTCACCAGAGAAATCCAGGGCAGACTAAGGGCCAAAAGGGGAGCACATAAAAAGTGGAAACAGGGAGAGATCACCAAAGAGGAATATACCTCTTCTGCTCGTG
>NW_017728947.1:117136752-117143541 GCF_001723895.1 Crocodylus porosus | reverse complement strand
GACCCCACTGCCCACGTCCTTCCAGGCTGAGAAGGACCCATCCACTACCACCCTCTGGGTGCGGCCCTCCAGCCAGTTGCTCTTCCTTAACCATTTGCCTTGTTTCCATTTGTTTGTTGTATTGAGTTTTGTTCCAGACCTGCTCTTGTAGGAGTCGTTGACTTCATGAAGGTGCAACTGGGCACTTTTTATGGATTTGTCAGAGGAAGGCAGACAGAGAGATGTCACTGGATTCAGGGTTTTCTTTATCTTTGCTTATAAGCCTGATATATGATAAATAATTAAAATGAAACAATAGAAACTATTAGTTTTTTTAATTAATCATACATTGGATTTCCCCAGTTCCAAGTGTTTTGTACAGTACTTTGTGGTAGGATTGTGTTCCACTTTATCAGGCAATGTGAAGCCCAAAATACCAATCATGGTTAAAAATATGGATCATGTTTTTAGCAAGTTTAGCACAGCAAAGGTCATGTGGCGCAACGTCTCCTGGGGAAGGACCAAATATATCCAGGTACAGGGGCTGGCCTGCTGGCCTCCTGTGGGCAACAGGTTGCAGCAATGACTTGGAGTAGGGACTCAGGTATAGCTCACAACTCATCTAATGGAAAATAACACACCAAGTCCAGCACAATTCAGGCCAAACCATGAGAGAGCAGCTCCTTTTGTATCTGTGAAGTTCAGATGTCCTGTTATCAGTGGAGTGGGAGAAAGGTCTGGAGCTCTCGACAGCATTCAGCACTGAGATACTGGTCTCCTACATATGAGAGGTGGCCCAGGTCAGTGAGGAGAGATGTGAGCCCTTTCTGGACAGATGTATAATATAAAAAAGACACTGGCTTCAACTACCAAGTTGCCTCACAGCTTGAATGGGATCAGCTCATGGCTAAATAGTGGCTGCCTGAAGATGAAGGTGATGGAGATGGGTAAAAACAAACCTTTTGAAGAGTTTGCAGCCATGATAGTTTCACTGACTCCAACCTCTTGCATAGCAGAGCCTCTGAGTAATGCCCCCAGGCATTACCAGCTGCCTATGCGACTATATGTCATTCTGTTGGATGGTCAGCCTCAGTTATTTGTGCTTCCAACACCTGTATTCTAGACTACATAATACAATATACCTAGGAAGGAAGTTATCAGCATGTAGGACTCTCCAATGTGCTGAAGTGCATCTTCTCAGCAATATTATTTACGGTGACTTAATGATTGCATCACACAATTCCTCCGCTCTCACAGCTTTCTGGCCTTTGCTGTTTGCTACATGGGGTCAGAAAGGAATTATTTTTCCCTCCTAGTTCCTACAGATTTTGTTTCTGGGGTTTGGGTTTTTTTGGGGGGGTTTTTGCCTTCCCTGAAGCATTGGGTGTTAGGCCCAGGCAAGGCTGGGGATTTGGATTAGGTTGTGCCAATTATCTGCTGGGACTAAAACCTGGAGGTTTCTGCCTTGGGGGTGTTTTCCCTCCATTCGTGGTGAGACAGCTCATCACAGTTGGGGTCTGGAAGGAGTTTTAATCCATGGTCAGATTGGTATGGACTTTGAAGGCTTTGCTTTCCACTGTAGTGGGAGGGTGGGTGGCATAGCCCTCTTCCTTGGACCTCTCGAGTGCATTTTAAGAGCCCTTGCAGTGGTGGGAGACTGAAAGCTATCATCCTGCTCCTTTGCCAGAAAGACACCAACAGCACTTTAACCTGCAAAGGGTAATGTGCTGTGTCATTTGAGGAATAGGTTAGAAAAAGATTTGGTAGAGTGGTCTGGATGATCCTACTTCGGACAGGAGGTTGCAGTAGATGAGCTCTGGAGGTCACTTCCAGCCCTACTAGTCTATGATTCTATGAAGTTCAATGTCTTGGTCCTTATCTTCAAGTTTCTCAGTGACCTGGACCCAGGGTATCAAAAGATCAATGGAAACAGAGTTGACACCCAGAGGCATAGCTAACTATCCCAGTGCCCTGGGCAGTCAGGGGGAGATAGTGCCAGAAAGCAGGAGTGAGGTGCCTTTAGGGGCTTACCTGTGATGGGGGCTCAACACACCCTGGCTGCTGCTGTAGCAGTGGCACACATGCTGTAGCTTACTGATCTGATGAGCATGACATATGAGACTACATAGCACAGAATAAAAATAATCTTTGTAACACCCCATAAAGCACAGATTTTAAATTAGCAAATTGCACTGATATCTTACCATATTAATCTTAGACTGGTTACAGAATAATGTCAGGATGCTCATTCATAACAATGGTTTTCATTCTAACAGCTATGAAGTGAATTATTAACATCAGCATGCCTTGGCATGCTTTACCCGATTTTAACTGACAAAAATGGAGATATGTCCAAAAAAAGTATTTACAGCACAGCTTAGCAGGATCACATGAGACAGGTGAGTAGCTTGACTGAAATCAGCAGAGTGAGGAATCCAGACATTTTTGACAATTTAAATGATGTCCCCAGATGAAGAACATCTGTGAAAGTGCAGAAATGTTTTACTGGCTTGGTGAAAGATGGGTGTAAAGCATTCTTCCATCCTCTCTTCCATTCCTCCTTGTCCAAAGCTAAGGCAAGGTAATAAAGTCCAAGAGTTGTTAACTGCTGTTACAGCATTGTGCAGCATTTTGCTCTTTGAGTAAAGGCAGTGGAGACAGCTTATGCACTGTAGCACCTGTCTATGACAGGGTAGCACATCTGGACCTATGGACTGACGTTTTAGCCATTTCAAAGCATAGACAACAAAAAATATGGGTCGGATTCTCATCTTAGATGTGTCATTTGGGGTAGACTCAGGACGCAAGTACTATGGGATTTAATGTAGATTCATAGATGTTAGGGGTTGGAAGGGACCTCAGGGGATCATTGGGTCCAACCCTGCTGCACTAGGCAGGAAAGACAACTGGGCTCAGGTGAGCCCAGCAAGGTGACTGTCTAGTCTCCACTTGAAGGTTTCCAGGGTAGGTGATTGCACCACCCCTGAAGGGAGCTTATTCCACAGTCTGGACACCCTGACTTTGAAGAAGTTTTTCCTAATGCTGAGCCTGAATCAGTCTTCCACAAGTTTCATAGTTTCATAGTTAGTAGGGTTGGAAGTGCCCTACTAACTATGAAACTATGAAAGAGTTCATGCCCATTACTCCTGGTTTTCCCCTTGGGTGCCCTGGTGAACAGTTGCTTACCGAGCCCTTGATGTACACTTCTGATGTAGTGCTAAGCTACTACCAAGTCCTCTCTCAGCCATCTGTTTTTTAGGCTGAAGAGTCCCAGGTCCCCCAGTCTTTCCTGGCATGGCTTGCCGTGCAAGTCTCTGATCATACGGGTAGCTCTTCTCTGGACTCTCTCAAGCTTTTCCATATCCTTGTTGAAGTGCAGCACCCAGAACTAGATGCAGTCCTCCAGCTGCAGTCTCATCAAAGCTGAATAAAGTGGAAGAATCACCTGCTTGGTTTTGCTTAAGATGCATCAGTTGATGCATGCCAGGGTATAGTTTTCCCTGGTGGCTACAGCATCACACTGATGGCTCATGTTCATGCTATGGTCTATTATTACCTGAAGGTCCCTTTCAGTTGTGGTGCTGCTTAGTTTGGCACCACCAAGCCTGTAAGTATGTTGGGGATTGTTCATCCTCAGGTGCAGCACTTTACACTCCTCAATGTTGAACTTCACCTAGTTCCAATCCACCCAACTTGCTAGCCTGTCCAGGTCCACATGTATGTGCAGCCTATCTTTGAGCATAGCCATGCTCCCCCATAACTTGGTGTTGTCCAGCCAGTGAGCTCTTCACCCCCATACCCAAATCACTGATAATGGTATTGAAAAGTACTGGACTGAGCGCAGACCCCTGCGTGACACCACTGACCACTTCTCACCAGGACGACACAGATCTCTTCATAAGAACTCTCTGGGCCCTGCCCCACAGCCAGCTTACTACCCACCTCATGGTCACACAGTTAAGCCCATGATCCTCCAATTCTCCCAGGATAACATCAAGGGATACCAGTTCAAGTCTAGGTATACAATGTTGACTTCTTCTCTCTTTTCCAGGTGGTGAGTTACCTGGTCATAGAAGGAGATGGAATTGGAAAGACAAGATCTGCCCACAACGAGGCCATGCTGGCTGTCATTAAGAATCCTTATTCTTCATGATATAAATGAAGAAATGGGGTGATACCATTGGTTCAACCACCTGTGACTGCGGCATAGCGCCTCACACTGTGGAACACCTGGTGCAATGCTCGCTGCTCGAAGGCACATGTACAATCGAAGATCTTGCAAACTACAATAAATAAGCATAAACACGTGTAAGAAAATGGTCACGTGTAGCGTAGAGACATGAGAAGAAGAAGAAGAATTTACTCTCTGTTAAGGTTTGGATGCACAACCAGTATTCCCACTATGGGTGCCTATACATGAGCAGTAAGGCTTCTCTAATGCACTGTAATTACGGTGTTGGAGCAGACTATATTAATTGAGTCTGCTGGAGTGTGGTAATTACCGCCCTCCAGTAGCCTCCAGAGTTTCATGTATCAGCATCTTCAAGCTTAAAAGTGGTGGCAAGGGTGCTTTATTTAAAACTCATTTGATGAGCTTTAGATAAAGCACCCCGCTGTGATTTTTAAGTGTGGGGATGCTGATACACAAGATGCTGTGGGTGCTTTTGGAGTGCCCACCACCACCCCCAACTCCTGGAGCACGTGTATAAATGCCCTGTGACAGCACCTGTCTACAAAGGGTTGAGCAGGAAGCCAGCTTGCATTAAGCAAAGGGCTACCCTGGAATCAACTTGACCGGGGTAGCAACATGTTCTCTGTAGTACCCTGATTACACCAGGCCGTGCAGTGCATTGCCATTGTAAAGTGATGCAGTGTAGGCTTACCACACATTTTTTCAAGGGATAACTTCACTCTGAATTCAATTGATTTGCTGTATAACAGGCTTGTCAGTGTGTGACTTCTCTACTTTTGCTATGTAGTAAAGTCTGTTTATTATGTAGTAAATGTGGTGGTATACTGGAGAACAGACCTGGGCTTTGAATTCTTTGTTATGCTCTGGCAACAGTCAGCACAGCTTTCAGAATTAAAAAAGAATAAAATAAAATAACAAGTAAGTGATTACTATCACTATTTTGGGATAACACTGTGTAGTTGAACATCTCAAAGAAGTATGCAGTTTTAAACTCTGCTATGGCTTTTTCATACAAAGGACTATCTTCTTCCTTTTTATGGTGCCACATATCAACTTCCGTGCACTTTACACATGCACTTAAATGTGCATTAGCCTCTTTTAATTTCACAAAAAGTGCTCTTTAGTTAATGCACATTAAAATAAGCCAGTGCACCTTTTTCTAGTACCTCACAATGAAGGTACTAGATTTAATGCACCTTATGTAAAGTACATTAATGAATGTGCAGACATGCCCACTGTCTGGTATTATCACTCACTGTGCAGATTCCACTTGCCTTGCCTGGGCATTTGAAAAGATTGCAGCTTTCGGTAAGTGTTGTGCTGTTTGTTGAACACCACATTCCCACAGGGGGTGTCCAAGATGTTCACTTTGTGAAATGCTGTCTTAAAATATCTGCATCCAGATCTCAGTCTATTTATATTAGCTTCTCTGTCAAGACCATGCCCAATGCAAGACTCATTTGGTACTGGTATAAAACGTAGGAATAGGTCTGGCCTTTCCCAACAGTTTACCTACCCCACTCCTGCCCATAGGTTTGGTTCAGCATCCCCTATCTCTTGCAGGAGTGTGTAGGCTACATGCACAAATGGCTTAAAACTATTAAGTCTCTTAAACCTCCACCTGTTCGGGCCTCCAGTTAAGAGTTGATGGAGCAAGTGATTTTCATCAACTTTTGTCTCTATTGCCAGTAATGATGTTAGGGTTAGGGTCTGTCCTCTTACATCACTTGGTCTAATGCCTGAGAGTACAGGGAGCACATCTGTGCGTGTATAATTTGTGCAGCCTGTTATGAGTCTCAGTGCACTGTGAAGTTTAGCGTTGAGCATTTTAGTGTGACAACTTCTAGACCATACAGGAACACAGTGTCCTGTTGGGGTATATGCCGTTGCGAAGGTCATGGCTCTGAGTGTTTTGAAGTTGGCACCCGGTATCATGCTGATTAAACATCTTAAGACAGTGACCCGTGTTGTCACATTACTGCTGACCTTCTGAATGGGATGTTTATAGGTGAGGGAACTATCTAATGTGACTCCTAGCTCAGTTAGGGTATGCTCATGGGCATGTGATTGCCTACTCTGATATGTGGGGGGACCACCCCCACAAGGACTGTCTTGTGAAAGAAGAATAAAATATCTCATTTAACCTGGCAAAATAGAAGTTTAATGGCAATGTGGTTGCTCTCTATTGTGGAAAGACATTGATGTGCCTACCTCTTGAAGAGGTCAGGCAGCCTCCTGAGCCAGAGCAGGTGGGATCAGGGATAATTGCAGGGTCAGCTGACACAGAGGCCAGAAGATGAGGCTGGGCCTGATCAAGTGAGTCACCTGATTACAAGGGAGTGTCCTGATTGGACGAGGGCTGGGTTAGACAGGATATAAGCCCAGACCCTGAGAGCAGGGCTGGTAGTAACATCTGGGGAGCTGTCGGAGGAGCATCCACCAGCAGGGAAGGCTGCTGATCCTGAATGCCAGCAAAAATTATCTGAAACATCTGGAGATTTGGAATGGGGACTAAGGGGATGGAGGAGGTTTCTGGGCAGTCAGTGTAGGGTCCAGAGCCCTGAGAAAGGGGCTGAGTGCTTGCACCTAGTGAGAGGTCAGAAGAGCTCTGAAAAAAA
>NW_017728947.1:117131944-117136242 GCF_001723895.1 Crocodylus porosus | reverse complement strand
GCTCTTTCCTGCCAAGGCAGGGGGTCGGACTAGATGATCTACCTAGGTCCCTTCCGACTCTAGCTACTATGAAACTATGAAACTATGAAGTGCAGAGGAGCCTAGTGAGAGGCCAGGCCAGCCCCAGGAGAGGGGCTGAGAGTTTGGGGGCCTATTGAGGGACCAGGTGAGCCCTAAGAGAGGGGCCAAGTGTTTGAGAGACCTAGTGCACGGCATGGGGCATGGCGTAGGAATTTAAGCTGGACATTAGAAGAAAGTTTTTGACCTTCAGAGCAATGAGGTTTGGAAATATTTCCTCAATAGAGGCAAGGAAGGCAAAACACCCAAGTTCTTTGAAGATGGAGCTTGATCAAGTTATGGAGTGGAAATGTATGACATTGCAACTGGGGAAATGTAGACTGAGTATTAGGAAGAACTTTTGCATTATGAGGGTGGTTCAACATTGAAACAGGATACTCGGAGAAGTGGTGAAATCTCCATCCTCGGAAGTTTTTAAGAGCAGGTTAGACAGCCATTTGGCTGGGACTGTGTATTCAGGGATGATCCTCCCTTGAGCAGGGGTTTGGACTTAATTTGATCTCCTAAGGGCCCTGGCAGCCCTACTTTCCTAGGATTTTGTGATATCACTGCCTATGGCAGTAGGATTCTGGCCTCCCCATCCTATGTTCTGTGTTCCTGTATCCTATATCCTCATCAATTTTTTGCTTTTAGTTTTTGACATTCTAGAAATCCTGTTAAAACACTGGTAAATGGCAAATGTCATTTATTTCTATAAAAAAGTGAAACTTTTTTTTTTCTTAAAAAAAAAAAAAGCCTTCAAGTATTCTTGGTTAATAAAATATTTTTAATCAAATATGTCAACAAAGAGGATGAAGGCCATAAGCACCACTGGTGATGTTATGAACAGATGTGAGCATGGCAAGGGTATAAGACCACTTTTTCTTTTAAGACTTTCTTGGGATTTTCAAGTATCAGGAGAAATGAGCAGCTCTCAAATTAATACCTTTAGGTTGCACAATGCTCTTTTAATAATGCAGCACTTCATTAGTGCTTGGCAGTGTTTTGTTTCAGAGGAGATAAAAGCCCTTCCATGTGCCTGTTTCCAGCTCTGTGAATCAGAGGGACTCCAGACCCAGCTGTGCCAGCTCCTTCCCGGCTATTTCAGACAACCAGGAGAAGAAACCAGGGGCAAGTTAAGGCTCTATCCCATCACAGCCACTCTTCTCTCTAACCCACAGGCTAAGCTTATACCTTAGGCAGTATAAGGTCCTGGGCACAACTGCTGAGGTGAACAGATGGTGGGATGTACTTAGCATCTGGAAGAAAAGAGCAGGGGGAAGCAGTACCAGACAGTTTGACTTCTTCTTGATGTGATGTTAAGTATGCTCTTTCTCTGCTCTGGCTTCCACGAGGTAGGTTTTGTAGCATGTGATAGCGGCGTTGCAAGAAAATAAGGCTGGCAACTTGATTAAATCTAAGCTAAGAAGCTTACCTTTTTCCTGAGAGGCGAAAGACTGCATTCATGTTTTATTTCCAAATCTTTCCTCAATAAAGTGTGGTCAGTGAAAACCTTCCTCCTATTTTCAATGGGGTTCAGTTGCAGGCCCGTGTCCTCAGGCAGAACAGGCAGGAAAATTTCCTGAGAACCCAATTTGACAACAGACTCTACAGCTGGCAGCTTTTGCTAGCGCTTCTCATTTTTGTGTAGGCACACTGTGTTGGCTTGGGTGTGCTGGATTTGGCTGTTTAAATACCCATCTACATGATCCCTTTACTCCTTGAGGACTGCTCCTGGTCATGGACAAGGATGAGGAATTGAATAAAATTGCATAAAATTCATGCGAAGTCTAGAAGACCCAGCAGTGTGGCAAGGCTGAAGGGAAACTGTTCACTTTCATTTCCCTAAAATGAGCACAAGCTGTGGGGGATTGAGTGAGCTGGTACATCCTCATGATAGACAATGGTTTGATCCTTAGAAAACTAAGACAGTGAGTCCTTGAAGGGGATGGATGCTATAATAATAATATTTGCAGACCCACTGGCCATGTCTACACGGACATAGATGTTTGGTTCCCAGGGGACAACTAGCAGTGGCATACTAATTGCAGGAATGTCTTCTTTCGTTTTACCAGCTGGTCCTTTACTCTTGAATCACACTGGGCCTCAGGTTCAATACCAGATAGCTTGGATCAAATGCATGTTCTCATATTCAATGCATGTAATGAATTGAAGGGAAGGGAGACCGGCAAACAAAAGCACATCTGTTCTGTTCTGTTTGAAACATCTTTTCAAATCACAAAAAGGCATTTTGCTATCACTAAAGGCATGCTTATAAATAAAATGGTGTTCTGTGTTTGTGCTCTCTCTGCGGTTCCACTTACCTTGTGACTGCACCGGTAACCTGAAATACCGTCAAGAACTTCGCATAGATACTGGAAACTAAAATTAGAAAATGTAGAGTGTTTTGATCTGCTTCACTTTGAGAGATAATTTTAAAATGCATTAAACAAACCATACCCCAATCCAACTGAAAAATCTTGTTCCCTGCTTTCCATCAAACATAGGCAAATAATAATAATAATAATAATAATAATAATAATAAATCCCCCAAAGTTGGGAGCATGGGGGGAATATTATTTGCTGGCAACCAATGCTGGTTTTTACCTAAGACCTGTTCCCGGGGATGTGCCATCACAGTAGCCATTTTAGTTTCCCAAAGTTGAAGTAACATGAAATATGATTCCCCCCCACCCCCTCTACTGATATCTCTCCTGGCTGGAGACAACACAGCTTTATATTATAGCCTTCAGGACTGGGATTCAGAAAGAAGACCCAGCTTCTAAGGCAAAAGCAAGCCTTTAATGAAGCCCTTTGTACACTGAAGCCTTCAGTCCTCCAGGGCTCCCACCTCATCAGACACCAGGCTTCCCAACCGAACATCATAACCAATCATCCACATCAGGCACCGGTGGCAGCGTGCAGCCATCAGACTCTGAAGACCTCCTACCACCTCTGCCCCAGGCACCTCATGCATCCACTCCATATATTTAGTCGCTCTACTGAGAGATTAATATTTCTTACTTTTTGCCTTCCTCTCTGTTTCCCCACCTGGCCTCAGATGAGAGACGTGCCAGCTGCTCTGAGACCATGGGAAAAAAAAATCAGCTCAGTTATTAAGAGATTCCCATTCAGATATACATTTGTTTTCTTTGGGCCGTCAGAAATGAAGGATCATTTGCATTTTTCAAACAGAAGCAAAAATGTCTGGGGTTTGATAGAGTGAAATGTGCCTGGTGGGTTGCACTCAGCCAAAACTCACAAAGCAGTTGCTGGGCCCGACACTTCTACAACTTGTTGCAACTCTTTGCAGCTCTTCTCTCACTCAGCTGCTGCTGTTGGAAATGTCCTTGCCAGAGTCCCATCACCCCATGCTTTTCAAACATTGCTTCCTTACCCCGCCACTTTTAAAAGCTTTCCGAAAAAAAAACCTGGTCACTAATGCACTACAGTTGGAAGTGTCCTTCATTTACTGAATAGCTCTTATGAAGATGTAGATCATAGTTTCTCTACCTGTGGTAAGTAGACCCCTGGGGGTACATGAGACACAGGTGGGGGGATGTGGGTACCCCAACACTCTCTCTCTTTCACCCACTTTTCCTCTCTTTTCACCACTTCCTCCTCTCAAAACTATGCGAAAAAATTTGGTGTGCTGCATGTTGCATGGTGCTTTAAATAATAATTTAAAGCACCATGCACTAATAATTTGGCATTCAGCCCTCCTAGCTTTAGCCAACATCACCTCTAGCCCAGGTACATTCACAGATTCATAGACATTAGGGCAGGAAGGGACTGCAGAAGATCATCACATCCAGCCCTGTGCCCCAGGGGCAGGAAGTCAGTAGGGGCCATAGGATCCCAGCAAGATAAACATCCAAATGTCTCTTAAAGGTGTTCAAAGTAGGTGCTTGAAACACCTCTGGTGTCAGTCTATTCCAAACCTTGGGGACTCGGACAATAAAGAAGTTATTCCTTATGTCCAGCCTGAAACGGCCATGGAGGAATTTGTGACCTTTTGTTCTTGTCATCCTTTGGGGTGCTCTGGTGAACGCATCCATAGATGCTCTGTGTTCCCTGAGATCCTGGTGAACACCCCTAATAAACTTATAGGTGGCTACCAGTTCACCCCTGAGCCAGGACTTTTCCAGGCTGAAGAGTCCCATAGCTCTATGGATGCAAGCCAGTCTTGTGCTCACTTTAGTAGCTACAGCATCACATTGTAGGGTCATGTTTATCTTCTG
>NW_017728947.1:117129861-117131135 GCF_001723895.1 Crocodylus porosus | reverse complement strand
CAGGCACTACACCAGAGTGCCAGGAGTTTTTTATGACGCTCGCCAGCTCCTTGAGTACCCTGGGGTGCAGATTGTCAGGGCCGGCTGACTTGAAGGTATCCAGCCTCTCAAGGTTTTCCTTTATGAGGTCAGCATTGATGGAGGGTAGGGGATCTCCCTCACCTGGACCTCTCTTTCCCGCGATGGGCATGGGCATCCCATGGGACTAGTGAAAGACCGATGCAAAGTACCCATTTAATAAGTTGGCTTTTTCCTGGACTAGTTGTCAATTGTCCCATCTGGTTCAGCAGGGGTCCAATGTTGCCCTTGCTTTTCCTCTGGCTCCCCACATATCTGAAAAAGAACTTTTTATAGTCCTTGATGTTTGAAGTTAGTTGTAGTTTAGTCGCAACCTTGGCTTTCCTGGTTTGCTCCCTGCACGACCAGCCCAGTGCAGAATAATCCTCCATGGAGGTGAATCCCATCCTCCATCCTTTGTAGGTCTTTCTTTTTAGCCTCAGGAGGTCTACAAGGTCCCTGGAGAGCCAGGGGGACTCCTGTGCTCTCTTGCTGCCTTTCCTCCGAGATGGAATAGACTTAGCTTGTGCATTGAGGATCGCTCCCTTGACGAGAAACCACTCTTCTTGAACTCCCCTCTCCCTGGGGTCATGGTCCCTTAGGGCCTCACTGACAAGCCTCCTGAGCTTGTCAAAGTTGGCTTTCCTGAAGTCAAGGACTTCTGTGTTGCTGACCGACTTGCCAGCTTTACAGCGGATGGTGAAGGTGATCAGCTCGTGGTCACTGTCACCCAGCTTCCCATCGATCACTAGGTCGCCGATTAGGTCATTTCCTGTAGCCAGTACCAGGTCGAGCAGCACTTTAGCTCTCATCAGCCCATAGACTTCTTTGATCAGATAGAGCTCATCCATGGACAAGAAAAGGCTTGTGTCCACTCGGATTTGGCTGAGCACTTTTCCAACAAGATGTCAGGGTAGTTGAAGTCTCCCATGACAACCACGCACTGGGATCGTGCAGCCTCAGGCAATTCTCTGGTGAACTCCTGGTCAAGCTCTTGATCCTGGTTAGGAAGTCTGTTATAGACAATACATACTTGAGTTGTGCACCCCTGGTGTAAAAGATGGCAACCCTTCCCACACCAGATCAGACATCTGTCATATCACGACCTTATATACACAGCCCTTCTTCCAACATATGACACACATTAGTCTTTAAATATAAAATCCCCTGGAAAATTGAGTGTTGGGGTATTTATTAAAATTTTCAGAACTTAAGGG
>NW_017728947.1:117128428-117129661 GCF_001723895.1 Crocodylus porosus | reverse complement strand
CTATACATTTACTCTTATATGAAAAGAAAACACACATACACACACACACACACACACACACACACACACACACACTGCACCAGGAATTTCATAGAATCACAGACAATCAGGGCTGGAAGGGACCTCAGCAGGTTACATCTAGTCCAACCCCCTGCTCCAAGCAGGACCAGTCCCAACTACATCATCCCAGCCAAGGCTTTGTCTGCCCAGGTCTTAAACACCTCCAAGGATGGAGAGTCCATCACCTCTCTGGGGAGTGCTTCATCACACTCCTGGTGAGAAAGTTTTTCATAATATCCTACCTCAATTCCCCTTCCTGCAACTTGAGCTCATTGCTCCTTGTTCTGCCATCTGCCCCCACTAAGAAGAGTCCAGCTCCATCCTCTTTGCAGCCCCCCTGGAGGGAGGTGAACTTACTGCCCTTGCAATCTGATTACCTTTATTTCTAATTAAAATACAAAAGGGACAGAGCAGTCAGATTTCATAGAGGCAACAGGCAGCCAGAGTGTCACTTTTGTCATTTGTCTCATTAATCTGTGAAGGGATTTTCTAATCCTGGGGCACCCTCTAGTAACTCCTCAGACATCTGTATCTGTCCATAGAGAACCAGGGCTATTCTATTTGGTTTGGCCAGTTCAGGTAAGTTTGTGGTAGCATGAACTCTTTACTAGCAAGTCTTTTGCTGCATACTGGAGTGTAGCTAATATTTGTCAGTGCTGGAAAGCTGTTGTGTCACTCTGAGCAGAGCTGCCATTTGTATCTGCTTGGCGCCGGCATTGAATAATTACTGGAGCACTACCACGGTTCTCAGCTTCACCTTGTGGACTTGCAGCAGTAGTAGCTTCACTGCCTCTTTTGCCAGGCTTGTCATTCAAATGAGGAACTCCCACATAGTGCATCACACTCAGGACTAGAGAGATATCCACAACTGCCATCTTTAGACAAGAGCCTTGTATGGCCATGTCGAGGTTGTTGAACCAGTGGGCAGTGTACATCACAGCCTGGGGTATACCATACTTCCTTGTATGAAATCTCTCATGCCATGACAAACTTTTCACTTTCTGTGGAAGTCTCAGTTTGGCTTCATAGATTTCATAGATTAAATAGACATCAGGGCTGGAAGGGACCTCGGGAGATCATCGAGTCCAGCCCCCTGCCCAAAGGGCAGGAAGTCAGCTCGGGTCATAGGATCCCAGCAAGATAAGCATCCAATTTACTCTTGAAGGTGTTCAA
>NW_017728947.1:117124765-117128417 GCF_001723895.1 Crocodylus porosus | reverse complement strand
GAGGAACTGGTGCCGCAACATGGTTAATAGCCCTGGCACGGGAGACCGTCTGCCACTCAGCAGTGGAGGGCTCATGAAGTGTGGCAGAATGATGCAGAACAAGCGTCCTACTAGTGTCTCAACCCAAAACATAGGCCAGGGTCATAGCTGTTCCTCCATCTCTCAGAGTGTAGGGTGTACGATTGCTTTGGGTTGAACAGGAGGTGGAAAACCTCAGTGGAGGCCTTGGTGGTGAGTTGACCACCTGTGTCATTCTCGTATCACCCCAGTCTGCACAAAAACCTCTATATTCACCAGTGAGTACAGAAATGACAGCAGAGCGGTGGTAGCTGCTTACAGTTGGAATCTTGCAGTCATTTATTCTTGTTATTTGCCATGGTTTTCCTATGATATAGCATGTTGGTGTTCCTCCAAAGTTGGGATATACCAGCCTCCTGTAAGTGACTTTGCCATGCTTTGCATCGTTTACAGGTGATAGTACCATGATGGGGAACTTTGTGGCTTGTAACCATGTTGTTCTTTGCCATGTGGATCTTTTGCAGCATAATTGAATCAAGATGGTTGTCCAGGACAGTCCTTGAGGGATAATTACACTTTGTTTGCAAAGTTTTCAGTCACTAGTTGATAGATAAATGGATAGGGTAGGTCCTAAAACTTATTAATATGGGCCCTTCTGCCAATGCCACATATGCTCTTCATCAGACCAGGAGATCTGGAAGTAGATACTTGTTTGTTGTGCATTATGTTTCCGAGCAATATAGCAGAGACAGCACATGGAGGTTGTGGTCTTGTCCCCAGATATCAGAATAGAGAATATGAAAGGCATGAACTGATAACCTCAGTGCTCGCCAAGATGCCTGTGCAGAACCTCTGGCTTTGTCAACAACCAGCACTATAATTTTCGGTTATAGGAGTCAGTAGCATAATGAAGGGGAAGAGGGGTAGACTGGGGGCAGCAGTCCCAGGTGCTGTCCTTTTAGGGGTGCAAAAAATAGCTGCAACCACAGTGCTGCTGTCAACACCATGGTAGTCACTGCTGCCCCAGGTATCACGTGGCTGCCCTGGTTGTAGAGCTGCCCTGCTATGAGTGTCTTTTCCCAAAACCCAAGACCAAAGTGAAGAGCCAACTATGAGATCCACAGCAGATGGACCAGGGAGTCTTAGGAATTGGGGGTCTGAGGGGAACCATGTGTAACAAGACTTTGCAATTGCTACCACACCATGAATGGCGGTATTTTCTATTAGGAAAACAGTAAAATGCAATCACCTTCCTCAGTGCTTTGCTGATTGTTAGGTATGGTTGCCAAATCCCAGGATGCTGCTAAACTTAGCTGGCTGGAAGCAGCATAGAACTACCAAATTGAGGGGTTTGAAAAGACCTCAGAGGTCATCCAGTCCAACCCCAGTGTCCATTGAAACGAACCAAAGAGCAGTTCTTGGCATTAAAGTAACAGTGAACACCTACTCCAGATAAGAGGGCAGAAAAGCATTATTGATAATCAAAGAATATTTGAAATAGAGTTACAGTTCTGTAAAAAAATAAATAAATAAAAGTGATCACTCTTCTGTGTGCCATGTGGAAAAAATCTAAAAAAACAGTGATATCGATAACATACATAAAAGCTGTAGTACTTAATGGTAAGAATGAGATATTGACTGGTAGGCTTTTTATTTGCAGTATTAAACCCCTACCTCCAAAAAATGAAAAGCACAAGGCAACATCAGGGCCAATGTAACTACAAATATTTTCTCTAAAGGAAAAATAGACCTGTAGATACAAGGCGACTATTTCCATATGCAGGTAACGGCTTCTTGACTTTTCTGACTGAGAACCTGGATGAAGGCAGAGCTTTATACTTGAAAGAATTCCCATGGTTTCCTTTTAAATCTGTTCATAGACATAACATGTCTTTTTGTCTTTTATAAATCAACCTTAAATGAAGTAAGATAATGTATATATTATAGATTCTTTAAATGATAAATTCTGGGGAATAGCCCTGGGGAGTTTTAAACCTGACTTGAAAAAAAGTATATTTTTCCACTGGAGCACACAAAATACTATTTTACTTTCCCTGCTAGTCAATATTTCTAAGAATAGGATGCAGTAAAAAAAATGCTCCTTCTGTCTGAGCTTTATCAACTAAGCCACCATGTATAAATATCTATAGTATATATATTAAAAATGTTTATAGAGGTATTCTATGTACACCTTAAAATATATATATTGATGTATTTTGAAATAGCTGCATACAATTTCAGAGTCAGTCACTGGAGTACATTTTTAAAAATAAGAATACAGTACTTTTTTTTTTTGTCATGTTGCAACCCTATTCAGTTCACATGAGTTGATTTTCATTTTAAATATTCTGGCACATCACATTTTCACAATTGTTGCTGTTTTGGCTTAGCTACTTAGAGAACGTGCACACAAGCTAGCACATGAGCTTGCAGCAGCTCAAATAGAAGTGTGCAAATTTGAGCCAGGGCTTTTTACCTCAGCACATGTGCTCAGACATGCACTTTGTTATGGGGCAAATTGTGCCACTCGGGGCAAAATAACCCTGCCTGGCTCCTCCTGGATCTGCAGCCAGGGGGAGCTACAGCTCGGGGCCAGCACCTGTGCTGTCCCCAGCAGTATAAAAGGAAGTCCTGTCCTGGCCTCGTCTGTACAAAAAGCTGCCCTGTCAAGTAGCTCAGGGCAGCTTTTTGTACAACTCTCAGGAGCTTCTGGGGCCCGGCCAGTTGGTACCTGGGGCCGTGTCCCCTTGTGCAGCTGCACTGCTGAAGTAGCCCTGAGAGTTCCCTGCACCCTCTACCCACTGCAGGGGTCTGACAGTGGGGGCTGCTGCCTGGCTGTGACCTGCTGTGCACCTGCCAGGCCCAGATGAGGCATCTGCCCCACTGGGCCAGCTGCCAGTGGGCTATGGCTGCAGGGCTGCCTTTGTGCAGCGCTACTGCCATGCGTGCCCCCTGTCTGGCCATCTGGGCAGCTATTTCCCGGCAGATGTTCCAGGTGTGGCGGCCTGCTTTGAACTGTCCAAGCATGTCCTCCTTGCCCCATTTGGCCACAGCCAGCTGTGTCCAACGTGCCATCTCTAAGCAGGCATTGTCCTGCCACTGCCCCCCCCCAGCACGAATTCCAGTGTTCCCTATTGGAAAACTGAAAAATCCCTGATTAAAGAAAACCAAAAACTTCCCAAGTCACTCTGTAAAATATCCCAAAATCCATGTTCCTTCACAATTAAAATGAGAGACAGAGACAGAGACAGAGTGACTAGTTGGGCACTGTTTTATTGATACATCTACAGTGTTAAGGCAATTTGGAAGACTACCAGTGTCTCTATCATCTTAATAAAGAGAACACTAAATCCATGTTTCATGAATTCATGAACACATGAGTATATATATTGCTGCTCCCCCAACAGGGTCTATGGCCCCCCACAGAGGCTACAGCCCCCCTTCAGGTGCTACAGCTCCCCACCAGGGGTAACATCCCCCCCAAAAGGGGCCAAATTGCCCTCACAGGGGCTGCCAACCCCCCCTGCAGGGTCCACATGCCCCACCTCAGCTCCCCGATTGCTACCCCACCTGGCTCCATCCCCTGCCAGCTGCTGCGGCTCCCCCCTCCAGTGGCTGCCCCCCCAGGTCCTCC
>NW_017728947.1:117117869-117124491 GCF_001723895.1 Crocodylus porosus | reverse complement strand
GCAAGGGGCAGGAGGGCCCGGGCTGGGGCTGCTGGGGCTGTCCCCCTTCCCCACACTGTGGGGGCAGGGCCCCTGTGATGCAGACGGCAGCTGCCGGTAAGTGCTGGGGTGGGGGGGTGCTGTTTTGTTTCGCTTCACGGTGCTATGTTATGGAAGATGTGATCTGGGTAGAGCTTTTATGAGGTTTGTACGTATCCTATTTTTCCAGCCCAACTGCTGTTATTTTGCTATAGAGAAGTGATGCTTTTTAACACGTGGATTTATAAATGAAGCAGTTGTGTGTCAACTGATGACAAACTTCCCAGATTAAAGATTTATTTATTTTCTGGAGAACCTAAGGCACTCAAGTTATTATTTCCATGAGGTACCACTGCTGTGTTGTGAATGGCCATTTCAGTTTGCCACCAATATTTTCTGGTTTTCAGTTTCTTGAACAAATGTCTAGACTTTCTGCAGAAAGCAGGTGCTTCTTACAAAAGAATTCATAAGCCAGAAACTGACATTTGGACTGAAAGACAGTTTAGACAAGTTTTTCAATGACGAGTACTGATAGTGTTATTACTGAACTAGTGCAACTATTACTAACTACTAGAACTCTGGCACCATTTCACAGAGGTGAAATTGCATGTAGATGATGGCTATGGCAAGCAGCAGTATCTACTTGGGTTTTACATGCAAAACAAATCATGAGATCAGATGCTTCAGTTCATCTTGTCTGATTATTTAGCAATGCAATTTCTTTTTCTCTGCTCACTTAAAATACAAATAAATAAACCCACAATGGTAGATACTATTACTATCACTATTACATGTAGTTTTATGAAAACCTGTGTTTCACACTGACATTTTCCTGATAAATAACTTGGTCTGGCTGTGATAACAGTTAACCAAACCCTTTCTCAGCCATAAATGTTTCTCATCAGTCCTGCCTCTAAACAGTTTTGAATTGAAAATATTTCACTAGCCTAGATATTCATATTCTGCTTCTGAGAAGCCTGTTTTGTGTGGCATATATGTGTGTCATCACTCCAGCCCATCTGCTGCTACTACACTAGAGAAAAATGATGCTTTTTAATGTGATAGTCGATAAATAAAGTAGTTGCATGTCAAATAAGATGTGATGACAAACTCATCAGATGAAAGACTTACTACTTTTGTGGGGAATTTTGCCACATCCATTTCTTCATTATTCCTGACACTTTGCCCATTCGATAATGGTGAAGCTCTTCTAATAGTGCATCCTTCTCGAGAGCAGAATGTAAAAGGAATATAATTAACGTTAAAAAAATAGCTAATTCTGCAGTAACAAGGAAAATGGAACAAAGGTTAGTGGATGTATTATGCTCTTAATGAATGTGCCTGATTGCTATTTGAATGAGCTGATTCAGGTATGCAGCATGAGAGGCTGAAAGAAATTACTATCCAGGAACTACAATATTGACAGCATTTTTAGAAGACGTACATACATTACTGGGTTTTGTGGAGGAAACATTGGACTCTTGCAGTGAGATTACTACCTCCATCCTCTCCAAAATGTGGACTTTTATTTTTATAGGGACAAATCCTGCTGTCTTTACTCAATGTCTGAAGATTCCTTAGAAGCTTAGGGGAAAAAGAGCAATTGAAGAAACTTTAAGAGGTCTACTAGTCCAGCCCCCTGCTCAAGGCAGGAATCTCCCTGTCTAAACTTTTCCATGTAAGTGTTTGTCTAGCCTGACCCTTGCAAACTTCCAAGACTGGAGCTGCTCTCTGGGGCGTCTGCTCTGATGCTTAACCACTCTCACCATGAGTTAACATCCCCCCTAACTTTCCCTTGTTGCAATCTGAGCCCACTGCTTCTTGACTGGTTTCCTATAGATACAGAGAATGGTCTTTCATCACCCTGATCATAGCCACCCATCATGTATTTAAAGGCTATTCTCAAATCCCCCTCAGTCTTCTCTTCTCCAGACAAAATAATGCTAGTTCTTCTAAGATGTCTTCAGACATCATGTTTCGCAGACCTCTAATCACTGTGGTAGCTCTCCTCTACATTATTTCTAATTTGTCCGTGTCTTTCTTGAAATGCAGTGTCTCAACTCCTTCTGACACACAGTTTCCTGACATGATAGGCAGACACACAAGTCCACCTAAATAAAGGAGTAAAGTTGTATCATCAGTACTGTTATGGTGAGATCTCCCCTGTGCATAGCACTTGCACTAGCCTCTATGCACCACTTCACTCTCATATTAAGCACCTTAAGTAGGGCTTAAGTGTTGCAGAGAAGGCCTTATGGTAGCTCTATCTGTTGCAATGAATCTCTCCCCTCTCAAGCTCAGCTGCACCACTTCAATGCATTGTTTCCATCTATAAACGTGCGGGTCATCCCAGGCACTTCCCTGTGGTATTCAGACACTTTCTGCTTTTCACAGACCCACTTCTTTCTTAATAACAATAACAACAACAATCCTCTGCATTTAGACACTTGCTTTCTATTAAAGATGTTGATTTTCTGAACAAAGGGAGTTGACAATTCTCTACAGGAGCTTCCCCAGTCCAAAAGCGCCATCGTGAATGAGCTGAAGAAATGGGAGACTTCCCCAATCAGATCCTTTGGCCAGTAGAAGTTGATTCCAAACCAGCAGGATAGTGAGGATCGTGAGGATCCTGCCATAAGCTGTGGATCCATCTTGCTTTCAACAGGCATTTAGAAGGTGCTCAGGTAAACATGAAGGCCTTGTCTGGGTTTCACAGGGCTCTGGCATAGTCCTGTCACTATTTTCTCTGTTATTCTCTCCTACAGGCAGGTAGAAGATAAATGAAACAAGTACTAGGCTCTGGGGATATCTATGGCTGTCTAAATGGCTAGAAGTCAAATGATACTTTTATATAAGGTACCATTTTCATTAGTGTAAACCTGACCTTATCTATCCCCTGCACAGTAGCCCTTCCCCAACTACCCCTGCCCCTTCTGTTGTCTTGTTCAGAAGAAAGCACCGTGCATCCACTGCCACCCCACCTCTGCAAAGATTACAGGTTGTAGAGACAACGGGTGGGTCCATTCCCTCAGCCTGAGCGAGAGATTCCCTCCATACATCCTGCTCCAGTGACTCGTTCGAAGTTCATACACCCAGCAGCATGTGCATGGGGAATTTGTAGTATCCCCATCCTCATGAAATATTTTTCTCCTCTGTTCCTCTGTCATTACATATTGGTCACATATATCCATTACACACAATTACATTAAAAAAAAAAAAAAAAAAACACCCCATGGCCTTCACAGAACATTATTACGTCTGCAAAGTCAAGCTCTTGAAAATTAGCAAATGCTAGATTTGCAATCACTCGTGCAATGTTAATTTTCCTTCTCTGCACTGAGTGAGGCATAGGTCCTGCAGAAAAATAGCGTGTGCTCATGCTATTAAAGACTGCCTCGCAAAGCACGCACCCTGGAAATCTTTCCTCCTTCAGCAGGCGCTCAGAAGTGCTCACAGAACAAGGCTTTGGGGTGGCAGGGCAATGAGGTGGCTGTTGATCTGCTGGGGGACACCAGTTCAGTCTTGTTCTTTCACACACTACTGGACACTGAACAGATGAGGGACAACCTCCTTTCCATTCCCCAGTCCTTCTCCTTTGTGGATGGGGCCAGTGCACAGGAAAATCCTCTGACTGTCTGCTGTCATTGAGGACTTTTAAAGCTTTTTAAGCTTTTCTGCTTCTGAAATTTTTGTTTGGTTTTGTTTTATTTTACTAGAACATCTTGTGAATGCGTAAGGGGAACAACCTCTAAGAAAGGTTTTATAGATGTTTGGTGAGAAAAAGAAGAGTGCCTTTAAATAAATACTGTGGTTATTTTTTTTTTTCCCAGAGTTTTGAAGGTGACAGTCTTTTTATGCTTAAGAAGTTATAGCTGTTAGGTTTTGCTTCATGAGAGTAAGTAGCTGTACTGTAAACTGGTCCTCTACGTAAGTTTTGTGCATCTGAGGTTATCTTTCAAGTGTGTAGAGCTCATGGGGGGCGGGGGGAGGGAATCAAAGACATCTGAAAACTGCAGGAAGAACTAGGTCAGTCCTGTCAAGTTAGTATAAAAAAAGAAAGGAACCCCATATCCACTGAGGAAA
Source organism: Crocodylus porosus (assembly GCF_001723895.1). Taxonomy (NCBI): domain Eukaryota; kingdom Metazoa; phylum Chordata; order Crocodylia; family Crocodylidae; genus Crocodylus; species Crocodylus porosus. Next base: position 117,120,390 of record NW_017728947.1, on the reverse strand, counting down.
CAGTAAACATATTGACTGTGAGCTTCTCATGCCGCAGGGCATCTGGAAATATATACTGTACTAATAGCACAGCAGCAGGCGTTTAAAACAAAATAATCCGCATTTGCATTCTCCGTGCAGCTTCTGACGGGAAATGTGGCAGGTAGGTGCTGCTCGCAGTCTGCCACATTGGAAACTGCAGAACAGGCTCCGTCACAGCCGCCTATCTTCAGTCATTTATAATTTTTGGAAAGGAGGACCTGGGAGTTTCCATGCTTGGGCTCTGAAGGGAGGGAAGTTATGTAAAATATTTGTGTGCAAAGCTTAAGGAAAACCAGTTCAGCTCTTTCTAAGTGTGAGGCGAGTGGGACTGAAAAAAAAATGCACTGTCTTTATATCAATCCGTCCTCTAACTCTTAAGAGCAGTTTACCTATGAACTGTGATCATTTTTAAATGCTCCTAAGTGATGTATTCCCATTGTGTCAGGGTGAATTAAGCATCTAAGTGGTTAAGTCACTTGAAAATGGGACTTTAGTTTCTGAATTCTTCAGTTGTTTTGAAACCTTTACCTAAAATGGCTGGGAACTGGAAGCTGAGTTTTATTCTAGAAATATCTCTCTCTGAAGAGCTCCTTGGAGTGCTGTGTAAAAGATTGGTTTTGACTTGAGTTATGAACTTATGAAGGCCGCCTTCTCTTCACGGGCAGAGGATTCTGCTTGTTTTCTTTGCAAACTCCCAGTGCTTAGATATGAATGATGGTGATAAGGAGGTGATAGTTGCCTGGAGGGTAATGCAACCATTTAGCTTGTTCTTATGTTATGGGGGGGATGTACAAAAAACTTGACCATATTATTAAGGATGAATAAATGAGTATAACATGGCCATTAGGGAGAAGATCAGGAAGGCCAAAACACATGGTAAAATACAGCTACCAAAGGACATTACTGACTCCAAGATGAACATGAGCCGCCAATGCCAGACCACAGCCAACAAGACCAGCTAGACCTTGTCGTACATCCAAAGGTGCACCTCGAGCCAGTCCAGAGAGGTGATCCTCCCTCTCTATGTGACACTGGTTGGAGTACAGCGCCCAGTACTGGGCACCGCAGTTCAGGAGGGATGCGGCCAGCCTGGCAAGGGTCCAGAGGAGGGCCACGTACTGGGTGCGAGGGCAGCAGGACAGGCCCTACGAGGAGAGACTGAGGGACATGAACCTGCTCAGACTCAGCAAGAGGAGGCTAAGGGGGGACCTGGTGGCTGCCTACAAACTCATCAGGGGACATCAATAGCAAATAGGAGGAGCCCTTTTCTTCCCAGCACCACCGGGGGTGACGAGGAACAATGGTAATAAGCTGATGGAGAATAGGTTTAGGTTAGAGATCAGAAGGCAATATTTTACAGTTAGTGTGCCCAAAATCTGGAACCAATTTCCCAGGGAAGTGGTCCTCGCCCCTACCTTGGGCAAATTCAAGAGGAGGTTGGATGATCCCCTGTCTGGGGTCTTGTGAACCCAGCATTCATTCCTGCCTGTGGCAGGGGATCAGGCTAGATGATCAGTTCAGGCCCCTCCTGACCCTAGCTACTATGAAACTACTAGGGTAGGCTTTGTGATTTGGGGAAAGCAGTGGTTGTAATATAGTGCAATGTTAGTAAAGTTGTTGATCCTTGTCTTTCAAAACTTTCTCATAAATCAGCCAAGGAAATATATTATGGATGAAATTACTATCTGGGTGAGTGCGTAATTGGTTGGCTAATAGTCCTCAAAAACAAATAATTGATGATTCAACTTGTAGCCCAAGATTTATCGTAGGTCCAGTTGTGATCAATACCTTCATTAATGACTTGGGGGATGGAATAGACCGTGCTAAGTAAACTTACAACTGACACCAATGTGGATAGCATAGCAGACACTTTTAGCAAGAAAGTAAAGGTTCAAAATGTCCTTGATAAATTGGAAAAATAATCTGGAATGAATAGGATGAAATTTGATGTTCCCTTGTGCAAAGCGTACTGTGCTTAGGATGCAAAAATTTAAGACACAAAAGGATCCTTGAAATTAGTCAATCAGAAGCTGAATTAGAAAAGGTACAGAGTGCAAAAATTAGGAGATTGTGGTGTTGATGCCTATACAGTCAGATAGGTTGCAAATTGGCTGTGGAGGGCCGCACCCAGAGAGCAGTGGTGGATGGGTCATTTTTGACCTGGAGGGATGTGGGAAGCCCCCCCTTGGGCCCACACTGTTCAACATCTTCATCAGTGACTTGGATGAGGGGGTGAAAAGCACCTTGTTCAGATTTGCAGATGACACTAAGATGTGGGGAGAAGTGTGCATGCTACAAGGGAGGGGCAGGCTGCAATTGGATCTGAACAGGTTGTAGGGGTGGGCGGATGAGAATAAGATGGGATTCAATACTGACAAGTGCAAGGTGCTGCACCTGGGGAGGAAGAACCAGCATCATACCTACAGGCTGGGGAACTCCCTTCTCGTCAGTGCAGAGGCAGAAAAGGATCTTGGAGTCATCATTGATGCCAAGATGAACA
>NW_017728947.1:117111318-117117681 GCF_001723895.1 Crocodylus porosus | reverse complement strand
GGGGGCAGCAAGGCAGGCTCTACAAGGAGAGGCTATGGGACCTAAACCTGTTCAGCCTCCACAAGAGAAGGCTGAGGGAGGACCTGGTAGCCATCTATAAACTGGCCAAGGGAGACCAGCAGGCAATGGGAGAGTCCCTGTTCCCCCAAGCGCTACCTGGAGTAACAAGGAATAATGGCCATAAGTTGACTGCGAGTAGATTTAGGCTAGACATCAGGAGGCGCGACTTCACTGTCAGGGCATCTAGGATCCAGAACCAACTTCCAAGGGAAGTGGTGCTCACTTCTACCCTGGGGTCATTAAAAGGAGGCTAGATAGACACCTAGCCAGGGTCATTTGACCCCAGCGTTCGTTCCTCCCTACGGTAGGGGGGTCAGACTTGATGATCTGTTCAGGTCCCTTCTGAACCTATGTACTATGAAACTATGAAACTATGAAGGGCATGCAAAATGATTAGGGATATAGAGGTGTTGCCACAGCGGGAGAGACTAAAAAGGCTAGGAGTATTCATTTTGAACAGGATAAGACTGATGGGGTATACGATAGAGGTCTATGCAGTCATGAAGACAAAGTGAACAGGAAGCTGTTATTCACCAAGTTCTATAATAGCAGAACTAGGAGACGTCTGCTGAAGTTAGCAGGAAACGGGTTTAAAAATAATAAAATAAAGAGCTTTTTATGTAAGGCATATTTAACTTGTGCAACTTATCACTATAGGAGGTTGTATAGGTGGATAGCATGGTTCACAAGGAACTAGAAAAAATAATGGATGATGAATCTATTAATAGCTCTTCAGCAGAACAGTCAAAGGTGTATCCTCGGGCATCTCTGAACCAATGATGGTGAATGCCAGGGATGGTCATCAACAAGGGATAGAGCACTCTAGATATGCCTGGTTCAATGCTCTCCTCCAAAGTGTCCATTCCTTCTATGGTTGGAAACAGGATACTGGGCTAGATCAGTGGTGCTCAACTTCTGACTCTTGTTTTGTATCTGGCCCATGGAGTTGTTTCATTTGGCCCAGAAATTTGGCAGCAAGAGAGAAGTGACAGGTAATACTGCTGCTGCTCCCCTGCTGCCAAATTTCCAAGCCCTGTGTTCAGATGACATGGCCCCATGTACTAGATCACGCTGGCCCAGGACCAGGTCCAGGGCTGGGGCCTGATCCAGTGTGCATGGGGCTTGGACTTGATTCAGTGCATGTTGGGCCAGAAAAGCTGGCCTCACCTTGCACATGGGACCAGGCCTGACCCAGCACATAGGTCTGGGATCACGCATTACAGTGTGCATGTGTGCTGACCCTGTGCTGGATAGGGCCCACAGACTGGCCCTGTACACTGGATCTGGTCCTCAGACCAACCCTACTCTACTCATCTGATGTTGTTAATATGACCTAAGTATTTTTATTTAAAAACAAACAAACAAACTAGTAGCACACTTAGATGTATTAATAGCCCTGTTGTGTGCAAGTCACAAATAGTGATTCTTCTGCTTTGTTCAGCATTGGTGAGGCCTCATATAAAGTCCTGTGTCCAGTTTCAGGGTCCAGATTTCAAGACAGAAAGGATAGTTACAAGCCTGTTTAGACATGTAGAAAATGTGATCTGCGAGGGAAAGCTAGAATACCTGGGGTTATTACTCTGGAGAAGACAGGCTGAGGTGGGAGTGGCATATGGTCTCCAAATACAAAAAAACCCTGTTATAAACAGGATAATAACCAGCTGTTTTCCATGTCTACAGTAGACAGGACAAGATGTAGACTGAAACTGCAACAAGGAAGATTTATTTTAGGTGTGTAACAAAGGCCAGCCCCAGAGGTGGCCATGACACTCCCAGTGGCCAGTCAGTCTTTGTTTCCCCTGATTCTTTCAGGCACACTCCCCTCCCACTTGCCTGCTATACCTTGATATAAATGTGTATTTAGGAATGGGAGGCTATCCCAGGGATCCTGAGAGACATCTCGTCCACTTACGTGCTACAGTCCAATTGCTCACTGCCTTAAGAGCTAATTTTGTGGCCTCCTCATCTCCCCTTCTAGCCATACCCAAGCCTTGCAGATGTTACCAGTCAGTCAATTCATGCCATGTTCCTGGGCTCTTTCTTTTTCAGTATTTCAAAAATCCCTACACTGAAACAATGCATGATTCATCTCAACTTATTCTTTTTATGTGACTATAATTGTTACAGCTCTTAAAATGGAACCTCTATCTTATTTAGCTAATAGTTGGTCAAGATATTGTTTACGGGCAGCATAAATTGTTATTTCTTCATCAGGTGGATGAGCTCTAGGACAGAACTGGTATTTTATTCAATTAATTTTTAGCGTGGAGACCTGTCAGTGAGAGTAAGATATTATCTACTATGAAAGGGCTCTAGCACACAAAGAGAACTGAACTATAAAATGGTATGCATAGCTGTAAAGATATCTCAGCAACCTGGGTTTTTGATCCGGTCCTATTTCCATTCTTTCTAGAGTCTATATAATAGATTAGTGTCTGGGTTTAGTATTCTGCCTAATTATGGGAGTTTATCTAAAATATTTTTGGTTTTTTTGCTATGTAAAATGATCCTGGAATTTCCCTTATTTGAAAGTAAATATGGGTCCTTATTTCTACTTTTTTTGAAAGAAAAGCTAAACAAAACCTCTATTTTTTGTTAATTACAGTGTTTTATTTCTAGTCACTTTAATTACATATATGAAAGTTTGTAGTGATACCATAAAAATGAGCTAGTGTGTGTTAATGAGCCTAATCCCATAGAAAATTACTCTTTAAAATATCTGTTTGTAGCTTACTATTCTCCCCACATGACTTTGGAAATAAAACAATACTCAGTTATTGATACATACATTTTAATCTCCCATTTGTTGTTTTTTAAAAAGTGTGCAATGATCCAGTGTGGAGCATGGGAATGAAGCCAACCTGGCTGCTACAGTTTTTTTCAGTAAGGTTCTTCATGGTTATTAAGTTATTTCCTTCCTATTTTGCTGAAGTCAGAGAAAAAAGCATCTGTCTAGCAGATGGAATTCTCCATCTTAAGTCTTAAGTGACTGCAATCCAGATCCCTTTTGGGATGTTCAAGGGAACATCAACATGATTAACTGAAGGCTTTTTTAGCTGTTCGGTTCTGGGCAGACTCTGAGAGTTTCACACATTAGACTTCATACTATGTGTTTGCTCTTTGTTTCTGTGATGATCTTTTGTTTTATGAATGCATCACTTGGAAAGCAGTAGTGTGTGGCTAATTTCAGCAATCACTTCAAATAATCTTTATTGAAACTGACAGCCACTATTTTATTTTTAGATTGGCCAACAAAAAAGATGTCCTTTTATTTGAATACCTGAATCAATAAAAGTAAACATTTAAGAACATATGCATGGATGGGCCATCAAATCCAGTCTCATACAATATCTTTTATTAACTGATCTCATTTAAGTACTCTATTTTGATGCTGGGAACTCTTTTGCTCTGGATAGGTAATAAAGATTTTTTAGCATCTTTCGCAACATCTGGGCTAAGCACAGACAGTCGAAAAGCCTGAGGCTGAATCAATTCAGTCTTTTCAGGTTCATCTAAACTGTGTAGAATAAACCAATGCACAAGTGAGGAGACATTCACTTTTGATTCCAGAAAGGCAGCCACATGGCTGCAGTGACCAAGGCCAGAAGCCAGGGAGGCACTAGGGCACCCCTCCATGATCACCTGGATCAGATGGATTGGTCCAAGACTAGCCTTCCCATCCTACCAAGGCAGGGTTTGTGGGGGAGGTGCAAAGCATCCTGGTATGCTGGGGGACTATGAATTAACTTGAACCGGGGGGAGATCTGGGACAGAAGTTCAACTACTTTAACCTAAATCAGTTGAGTCTAATACTACCTCCATCCCAGTTTGTCCTAAATTGATTTCAGCCATTTTGAAAGTGGTTTAGGTGAACTTCTGTTGTGTTACAGATTCAAACCTGTTTCCAGGTACTTACACTGGTTTATGTGTAAGTTCTGTCCCTAACCTAGAGGTTTGCTCTGATATTCCTAGCTTTAGTGTCCCTTTTCCTCCATGTGGTGTTGCATTTGGCTTCTACCAGAGTCACTGTACTTCCATAGATCTGTCTTATATATAGTTTGGAATCTCCCTTGCTGAAGAAAAGCCTGTATGTGTAAGACATAATGCTAAAAGCTGCTACTTCCATCCATTTACAGTTACAATTCTCTCAGAAAGCCCTCAGAGAAATAGTATGGAGAGACCCAAAAGAACAGCAATATGCTGATTCTCAGGACCTTTGGGCTTATCCTACATAGGAATAAAAGAGAAAAAAAAAAGACACATTGAAAGAAAAGTTATTTTGGTCACCAAGGCAAATAATCAAAAACAATAAAGGCTCAAAATCAATATCATTATTACAACATTGGTCTTACCAGCTTTATGTTTTTTCATTATCATATAGGTTCCTTTTGACAATTATTTCATTTAATTTTTATATTATATTTTCTTATGTTTTCTTTATCTCATGGCAATGGCAATAACTGTGCAAATATAACATAATATCAAAACATGCCATTGTATGCATATTCTGTATAATTACTACTGGCGTGACAATATTACATGATGTCAAATTCTGGCATAAGAATCAGATATTTTATTTTATTTTATTTCATTCCATTTTAATTTAATTTAATATTATTTTATTTTTCAAACCACTGAGGGCTGCTGCTTGGTGCAGATTAGAAAATCTGTTTTTTCTAGATCAGAGCTTCTTCTGTGGGTGTTAATATGGAAGAATTTGGTACTTTGTCCAGAGAAAACAAAGAGACACTCTGACCAGGATGCAGTGTCTCAGTCTGGCCCTAAACTGTGGCATTGTTTCTGAGCATCTGCCAACGGAGGGTGATTTTGAATGACCAGGTCAAGTATCTACAATTGCCGTACTGTCAAGATAGAGCAGTGGTTCTCAACCTTTCAGACTTTCAGCCTCTTCCATTGTGTTTCCGAACTCATCAGCACATGGGCAGCTGGTGCCTCTTGAGTCAAGGGGGGCATGTGCCCCCCCTGACACCAGTCAACAACCAGGAGGGGGGCCCCCACAGCCAGTCGCACTGACCGAGCCAATCTCACTGACCGGAGTGGGGAGGGGCTGTCCCCCTGTGGCATCACCAAAAAACAGCCATGCCATTTCTGGAAATACTATGGCTGCTTCTGGAAGCAGCGTGACCACTTTTACTGGCAGCCCTACTCCCTGGCCAGTGCTCACGGCAGGGTACTGGTGCTCCTGCCTGCCCTCTTGCCCATTGCCTAAACAGGGAGTGTGGCTTGACAGGGGGTGCAACAGAACTCTCAGGGGTGGATGTGCACCTCCATGCACCTCCTATGTGTCACCACTGCATCAGCACCCCATTTCAAACATATTTTCACTTTTTTTTCCCTATAGAAAAATAATAGAGCAAGTATTTTGTGGCTAAGCACTCACAAAGACCACAGCAGGTGAGAATATTTTTGACAGTATGGATTCCTAGTTGAAATCTCAAGGCACCCTTCCATGGCACCCTTAAAAGGAGCTCATGCAGTAAAGCCCCAATTGGAAATCACTGGGTGCATCTACACATGCACTTTAAAGCTCATTAGCCTATTTTAATTCACATTAAAGCATCACAAAGAAAACTGTGCACTCTCACTAATGCACATTAAACTAAGTGAATGTGCCTTTTTCTAGTTTCTCCCAATGGAGGTAATAAATTTAATGTGTATTATCAAAAGTGCATTAATGAACATGTAGACACATGCACTGATGCAGAGCTTCAGACATGACTCCAAGTGATCCTGAACAGAAAACAGAGTGTGGTAGTTTCCTCCAAAGACTCTAAATGCCTAAAAATTGTATCCATACCAAACTGCTTGGGTTTTATAGTTTCATAGTTGATAGGGTCAGAAGGAACATGAGCAGAGCATCGAGCCTGACCCCCTGTGATGGCAGGAAAGAGTACTGGGGGCAAACAACCCCTGCAAGGTGTCCATCCAGTCTTCCCATAAAGACCCCCAGGGTAGGAGCCAGCACCACTTCCCTTGGAAGTTGGTTCCAGATCCTAGCTGCCCTGACCATGAAGTAATGCCTCCTGATATCTAGCCCAAATCTACCCTCTGCCAGCGTGTGACCATTATTTCTTGTCACTCCTAGTAGTGCTCGGGGGAACAGGGACTCCACCAATGCCCGCTGGTCCCCTCTGACTAGTTTGTACCAGGCCACTAGATCCCCTTCAGCCTTCTCTTGTGAAGGCTGAACAGGTTCAGGTCCCGTAGCCTCGCCTTGTAGGGCCTGCCCTGTTGCCCCCTGACCATGCAAGTGACCTCCTCTGGACCCTCTCCATGCTGTCC
>NW_017728947.1:117089631-117111030 GCF_001723895.1 Crocodylus porosus | reverse complement strand
GCCTGAGGACTGAGCCCTGGGGGACCCCACTGCCCACATCCCTCCAGGTCAAAAATGACCCGTCCACCACTGCTCTCTGGGCGCGGCCCTCCAGCCAGTTGGTGACCCATTTGACTGTCTGAACTCTGAGGAGCTTACATGCTTCAGTCTCCATTCACAGCATCTCATGCCATTTCCCAGGTAACCACACATTGGGTTTTTGCACTTAAACAATTCAGAGTTGGGGAAAGAGCCAGGAGCCTTCCACCCAGCAGCCTAGCACTTACCTGTATCACCAAGAGAGGTTTGAACCCTCATCTCCAGCTTCCCAGGAAGCTGACTTCACTTCCATAAATAGGCTTTGTGAAGGTCCTCTTGAACATGCTCAGCTGAATCCAGACCACTGGGCATTGCAAGAGTCAGGGCTCTAGAAGGGTCCCTGTGGCTGAGGGGTCAAGGGACTCTCTTGGATAAAAAAACTCCTGAGTTCTAGTCCCAGCTGCCAGGGTTATTTATCTTTTATAACAAATGAGCTCCTAACGTAAATTGGATGAGCAGTGCTGGGAGCAGGGGCCCCAAACTCCTTCCTGAGGAAGGAAAGATGCAAAAGCAAATTCCCTCAGGCCGAGAGGAGCTAGAACCAGGTGTCCAACTCCACGGAAAGTGCTGTGAGCACCAGGATAGATGACAGGAGGCAGCAGCACAACCACTTGCATTCAGGGCTGCTGAGGAGAGCTATTATACATGTGCTTTTCTACCCACCTCCCTGGGGACTGTTGGTGGTGGTTAGGGGATCCCCAGCAATGATTTTTGTTTCACAATGTGAGCTGGAAGCCATGGAGAAACAGGACAGGAGCATAACGTGGGGCAGTGAGTGGGCAGCAGCTCTAGGTGTGCAAGGTCCGAAGCAAGGTGTAAAAAGAGCAGCAGCAGCACAACCACCGACACTGCCCAGGCTTCTCTGATACCTCCACCCCTCTATGCTAGATCTGAATCACTTGTGAGCCTGCCCGGGGTAGATGCCAAGATAAAATGGACCGAAGCATCTCTGGTAGCTTCTGGTGTAAAGCAGTTTTAGATGCCTCCAAGTTAGGCAGATGAACCCCACACAAGCCTCATGGGGTTCAAAGGTGTTGGTGACTCTCCCTCCACCTGAAGCAGGGTATTTGTAACTGAAAGCTTGGAAAGAATATTTTTTCCCAACTATTTAGTTGGTCTAATAAAAGATATTACATCTACCCAAAGAACCTTGTCTGCCGTGGGGTTCATGGCATTTAGGACCTTTTTTTTTTTTGGGGGGGGGGGAGCTGTGAAAAGTTCTGAAAATGTTGGAATATCCCTTTTTTCCCGTTAAAAAAAAAGTTTGGGGGTATGGTCCTCTTTCTCGCATCTCTAAATCATATTTTAACAGAGTACTTTTGTCTTTGGAGAGGCAGGACATTAATAGTGCTCTTGTCCCCCTACTTTATCTGTGGCTAGTTAGAGTATTTTGGGATGTTTAAGCATTATGCCTGGTAATTATACAAGAGGGTAGCTCATGCCATTTTAAGAATAATTTTGCCAAACATTTGCATAAGGTGGAGATGGCCCTGCCTTGAGCAGGGGGTTGGACAAGATGTGACCTCCCAAGGTCCCTTCTTGTCCCACTTTTCTTGATCCTACAATACACTGTAATTATAAAATAAAAACACCATTGAAATAAGTCAAAACATTTTGAATTTAAATGTCGATGTGGTCAGGTCTTACTCCTGGGAGACGCTTCCTGTGACCACATACCTCTTTAAATCCAGATGTCCTCTGCCAGCAGGAATTCCCCGTCCTTCACACCGCTCTGCCAATGAGCACAAGACTCATGATACAATTGAGGGGTTGGCAGTACAGCCTCCAGACAAAGAGCCTCATTAACTTTATCATGCTGATTCATGGGCACCGTACCATCCACGCTGTGTGCCGAGAGCAACGGTGAGGCTGTGGGGGGGAAATGTTTGCAATTGTGTCATTAAAAATTGTATCCCATTACAGGAACACAAGCTGGGCTACCTTTCTGCCCTCCAGGATTTGCTGATGCAGGAGCCCACTCCCTGATTCCCTGTAATAACAGATGACTCTGATCAGAGACTGCTCAAGTCTATTGCACAGGAGTCTAATTTCTTCAGAGGAGGGCTGCAGGCTTGTTGTTTTTTGACACGAGGCTATCTTGGTGGGTTCCTGTATTAGCAGAACTCTAGATGTCCCCCTCTTGGAGTCCACCTGAGTCCCTTCCTGCACAGAGACCACTTGGATCAATATCTAGTGTAAACCAGTTTCATGTTCCTGGAGCCACAACCACTTGCTCCCAAATGTGGCCCAAGGGTTCTAGGTGCACCTACTGACATACTTATGTCTCTCTCTCTGGAGTGGCAAAGGGACAGTTGACATGTTAGAGGTCATTTGGTCGTCTTACCTCTGCTGAGGCAGAACATAGAATGCTGCCTCCTGTTTGGGTGTCTATATTTTAAGACGATTGCTGAAGAATTAGATAAAGTGAAGAAAAGTCCCATGTGGAGGATCCAAGGATCTAGAACCATAAGAAACTAAGCACTCATTCTGTTCAGCTTATCAAAAACAGGGGATGTTGGGGGGGAAGAGGTATGAATGCAGTGTAAAAGGACCTCTGGGGGAGAGAAAAGCAAGCACTAACATGCTACTTAATCTAGTGGAGAATGGTATAGCATGATCCAAAGGCCAGAAGCTGAACCCAGAAAATTCATATTGGAAGTAAGGCCTGAACCTTTCAGTGGAGGTGATTACATTTTGGAATAAACTTCAAAAAGAAATGGTGGATTCTGTAGATTCCCTCTCCACTGGTGTCCTCAGGTCAAAGTTAGATGCCTTCCTGCAAGATGTACTTTAGCTAAACCCAAGACATAGGGTTCAATATAGGAGTAACTTAATGAAATATAGAATAATAGAAAATGAGGGCTGGAAGGGACCTCAGAAGGTCACATCTAGTCCACCCCTTGCTCCAAGCAGGACCAGCCCCAACTGGATCATCCCAGGAAGGCTTTGTTAAGACTGGTCTTAAGGACCTCCAAGGATGGAGGTACAATATGATGAGGTACACGGTATACCAAGAGTAGATTCTTTAACCACCTCTTCTAGTCTTCAACTCAATGAATCTGTGACCACAGAAGGGACAACATGAACCCACTGCTTTTCTCACTGGCTACCAAGCCATCTTGGGGTGGCATACTCGGTCCTGTCCAGTGAGAGAAAAGACAGTGGTACAAAGTCCTCACGTCACATTCTGGGGCTGCTACAGCTATCTGGTGGCTTTGTTTTGAGATGCATCAAAAGCTACTAAAACTGCAAGGCAAGGCTTGGTGTCAGAACAGTGTGCCACAATTCTTTTCTTTCTCTGCTCTACAGGCAGATATGGTCTGACTTGTAATAGCAGCCAGGATCCAAGATGAGAGCTGAAAGGGATCAAAGAGCACTGAATGTTAATGCTGGGTTTTTTTCTTCATGTATCAGAGATTTTTTTCACTCGGAGTGCTCTGGCAAGGTGCCAGAGGACTGAACAAGGGCCAATGTGGTCCCCAAGGGAGGAAGGAGGACCCAGAAAACTATAGGCCCATTAGTCTTACCTCGGTCCTGGGGAAGCGCATTGAGAAAATTATCCAGGAGCACATCTGCGAGGGACCAGCATGGGAGACCATGCTTCGGGGCAACCAACATAGGTTCATTAGGGGCAGGTCCTGTCAGACCAACCTGGGAGCCTTCTATGACCAGGTCACAAAATCTTTGGATGCAGGTGGACATCGTCTTCCTGGACTTTGGGAATGCCTTCGACGAAGTCTCTGACCCCATCCTCATTAAAAAAAAAAATAGGTGACTGTGGTGTCAATGCCTACACATTCAGATGTGTCACCACCTGGCTGGAGAACTGCACCCAGAGAGCGGTGGTGGACGGGTCATTCTCGACCTGGAGGGAGGTGGGCAGTGGAGTCCCCCAGGGCTCGGTCCTCGGCCTCGTACTCTTCAACATCTTCATCACCACCTTAGATGAGAAGAGAAGGCTGAGGGGGATCTAATGGCCTTTTACAAACTATTCAGGGGGACCAGCAGGCACTGGGGAAGTCCCTGTTCCCCTGAGCATGGCCAGGAGTGACCAGGAATAACGGCCGTAAGTTGATGGAGGGTAGATTCAGGCTAGATATCAGGAGGCGCAACTTCACAGTCAGGGCATCTAGGATCTGGAATCAACTTCCATGGCAAGTGGTGCTGGTTCCTACCCTGGGGGTCTTCAAAAGGAGGCTAAGCAATCACCTAGCTGGGGTCGTTTTACCCCAGCACCCTTTCCTGCCCATGGCAGGGGGTCGGACTTGATGACCCGCTCAGGTCCGTTCCGACGCTACCTACTATGAAACTATGAATCTATGAAAAGCAGACTATGGAGCTGGAGAAAAGGAGGCTCTTTAATTAAAAGATGAGTTAAGTGGATTTTTCCCCATCAGATTTTTTAGTTAATTCTCCTCCCTGTCATTATTTGAGGAGAAAAGAGAGAATTTGGAAACAGAGAAGAAAAAAGCAAAAAAAAAAAACCAAAAAAAACACAAAACCCCCCCTATTTTTTTCTTCTAGAAAATGTTAATTGTCCTAGATTGCAATCTCTTGTTCTTATTCCTGACCTAATTTTTTCTCTCCTTGAGATTTTCCATTTGCACAAATTGCAGTTCAGCTCTTTCCTTAATAAAACAATTTAGGGCCTGGTTGTGCAACCATCATTGACTATCAAGTTCAGGGAGAATAATCCATGAATTGCCCTTTGGGCTTCCTGCTGCTCCCCTAATTTGGTGTTTGTTAATGCTCAAATTGTTTGTTAAACCTCGTGCCTGGCTCATAACAATAGGAGGTGGCAATATTTTGCAAATGAACAAACAATGTTTGGGAGGAATTAAATTGGACTCCACAGAAGCTGCCTCCTCTCCCTCCAAATCAGATGAAAAATCACTGTTTCGAGTGGAAGTTGTCGCTGAAACTCAGGGCCCCAAGTCAGGCTTGCTGTGTGCCTGTGCCCTTCTGCAACGTGCTCGGTACAACATTGCTGACACTCAAGGGGAAAAATTTCCTAGTGCCCTTTCACCACTATAGAAACCCTTTCTGCACAAAGGATGCCATCCCCTTGCAACAAAACAGCTGTCCTGGTTGAAGGGCAGGCAAAGATTACTCCGTTACCTGGGTCCCTGGAGGAGTGTTGGGATTGTATCCGATGCACTGTCCCCTTGGCTTCTGCCCAGCTGCCGTAGGGGTTAATTATCACATGCTGGCCCTTAGATGGCTTTTATTTGGTGCGTTCATTAAAGTGGTAAATCTCAGAGGGGGAGTTTGAGTTTTCAGATCTGACAGCAAGAAGTCATGAACAATGATCCTGGTTTTCTCTGATTTAAACAAAAATCACAAATTTTCAGATATAAAAAACCCCAGCCCAAATCCACATTTTCCCATGATTAAAATAAAACACTGCTAATATACAGATTATATATAGTGGTGTTTCATTTTAATAGTGGAGAAAACTCAATTATTTTTATCTCAATTGAATGCAAATGCCCGTGTCTGCTAATTCCGAATTTTTTAGAATGAGCAACATTGATCTGGATAAGAAGAGTACAGAATTTCGCAACATTGATGAGAGGTGCGATGAATTCAAATAGTCACCCTTAAAGCACCTTGTTTGCTACAGACTGGCATTGAGAAATCTGCTATTTATTGCCTAGTCCAAGGGGGAAAGAACACAGCAATACTCTAGACCTAGACCTTGCTGAATGTCTGTGGTCCTCAGAAAACTAGGCACATGTCACTGGAAGCTGGATCCTGCAAGACCCCATGTCCTGTAACCCCATTATTTAACTCATTCACTGTTTCCATTTTGACTCTTGTGGCTTTGGGTAAGCAGCAGGGGACGTTACCATGCACTATGTTTGCAAAGGTCCCTGAGGTGCTTTATTCCACGCTTGGTTTTAAATGCTTCTACCTTTTAGTTCTGTGGGAGCATTCCTGCTATGTGCTATTGAAAATGGTGCACACAAAATTTAAAAAACAAAACAAACCCCCCCCCTTAAAATCTGAAATATGAGATTTCATGTAGTATGTGTCCAGAATAATTTATCACAAGGGATTGAAGCTTATAAAGCACATTTGTGTCATCCTTGGATTGATTTAAGTGTTTTGGATATGTGTAATACAGTTTAAATTATTTTTAGAACAGGCTAAACAGCACTAATAGGATAGGAGCAATTTGAAGAACTTAGATACAAGAATAATTTATTGGCTGCTTTATGGTGTGATGCACATTAAATCATTGTGATTGGATGAAAATGATTTAAATAACTCTTCT
The DNA here is from genome assembly GCF_001723895.1 of Crocodylus porosus. Classification (NCBI taxonomy): domain Eukaryota; kingdom Metazoa; phylum Chordata; order Crocodylia; family Crocodylidae; genus Crocodylus; species Crocodylus porosus. The sequence goes on along the minus strand of NW_017728947.1, from coordinate 117,104,675 downwards.
CTGTGGGTCTTGCTATAACAATACAAATTGGTTTCAGAGGACAGGGGGTGATTTAATTCAGCTTCTATCGATACAACTATGATATAAAGTGCTTTAATGGCATAAAATAAATTTGATTTTTCTATCAGGGGAGTATTGTAAACTACCTTAAAAGGCAATAGAAATATAGCCTAGTTTACAGGATCCCATCATTAACATTATAATATACTGGAACAATTCATATAGGGCATTAGAGGTTCAGAGTGATGTGTCAAAACTACATGATTTCAGAGGTATCCCCCCCAACATAATCACCATCAAGCATTGAGAGGCAGTGGAGGGGGTCTTAGCCTGACAGCCAGGATGCCTGGGTCCCATTTCCACCTCTGACATGCATCTGCTCTGTGACCGTGGATAAATCACTTCTCCTGTTACCCATTGTCTGCCTCTCTTGTGTGTTTGGACCATGAGAGCTTTGGCACAGCAGTGTGCTGGTGAATCTCCTGGTATAATAGAGCCCTGATCTCAGCTGCAAATCCATGCATCGAATGAGATATCTGTGCTACGGGGGGGTCCTTCCCTAGTCCCAGTGGCATGACACCCTGCCACCCTTCCTTTCCCTTTTGAGGCGCTCGGTGGTGTATGGGCTCCCAGACTGTCCCTGCAGGTGATGGCTGAAGCCACCCAAAGGCAGGCTCCATCCCGGCAGCTGGCCCACAGGGCTAGAAGCTCCCTAAACCTGACAACAGCTCCCATGGCTGGGTCCTGTCATGTTTCAATCCATTTCATTTAGTTGTTTATAGAAACTCTCAGTGATCCAGCAATGCTCACTCATTCAACCAGACAACCTGTGAGGAGCACTTCCTTCCCATCTTATCTAAAAAAGCAGCAATAATGCAATGGCACTCACTCTTGCAATTGCACCAGTTCTTATCCCCTGTTGAAATGGAAAGCCACAGAAATTTCTCCAAGTGTCTGAGAACTAATAAGAGTTTGGTTAGGTTCTAACAATGGGCAAAGCAAGATGTTATGAATGGGTGCGTCTACACGTCACCCTATGGCGATATAACGATGCACCAGGTTGCCATATGACATGCTGGGGTCATACCGGGTCGTCTGACCCCAGTACTCTTTCCTGCCCATGGCAGGGGGGCGGACTTGATGATCTGCTCGGGTCCCTTCCGACCCTAGAAACTATGAAACTATGCTGCGGTGATGTAGCGATCACATGTGTCTACACGTGATCACCAGCTATGTTGGTGTACTGGTGCTCTCCCGGGTTATAGCGTGCTGCTACAGTGACATAGCAGCACAATGTACGTGTGTGCTGCATGCACAGCACAGGAACCACCTGTATTGCACTGGGCTTTAGTGCTTCCAAAAGGAGTGTGGTAGCAGCATCACAGTATGGCAATGTGCAAGCATGCCCAATATCACAATTCCCCAACAGAGCAATGCAGCAATAGACACCACGGCTGTCTCCAATTCCAAAAAGGGCACAATGCTATGAAGTATCTCACCATGATCATTTTTTAAGGATAGCAACTAGTCTTACCCAGATCATTTTTACCCTTAACTCTTCCCTTAAGGACCATGTTCTGTATTGACCCTTTTCCTTGTCAGTTGTTCTCCATATTAATTTAGGGCTAAATCCTACCATTTAGGCATGTTTCTAATTAAAGTTGCCTAATTATCAATGTCCCAGGTGTAGATAATGTGCCTCACAAGGCTGCCATTCCTCCCTCGAAGTAAATGATGAGTTTTCTTTACTTTTTTCTATTTTTTTCATAATGCCTGTCTGTATTGCAGATGCAATTCAAAGTGCAAGCAGTCTACTGATGGGTACAAGTAACAAGCACTTACTGCAAAGGAAAAAAAAAGAATGAACAGGGTGTGCATTTCATTGAGCCTTACCTTGTTCATGGATATTGATTGGCTTTTGTAACAACCAGGTGGCTAATAAGAGAGGCAAAACTACAGTTCTACCAAGGTAGCCTGTTTTGTTGGAGAGATTTCAAGCAGCATAACAATACAGATCTTGTTTTCTCTCTTTTAATTAATTTTGTGTGTTTTTCCCCTTGTGGAAAAGCAGGTCAGTGGTTCATCCATTGAACTGGAACTAATCTATATCAGATATCTATTGCACTGTCTGAATGTCAGTTCTAAGAGTGAAAGTGTGGCAAGTTCATAAACGATATTTTTTTTTCCTTGCAGTCCAGTGATTTTGCATCAAATGGCAGTGATTCTACCATTCTGTGATCTTTAACCAATGTTCGGAATATAATATCCATGTTAAGATGCCAGAAATGGGCAATGAGATATTTTAATTATTTGTATTTCCCTTTAGTAAATTGCTTCTGAGGTTTCTGTGGCACTCTGAGATGCTGAAGACCCGCTGTAAGATGCTAGGCATCTGTAATTCCCAGATGTCACTCTCAGTTGTTGGTGTCGGCACTTTGCACAGTGTCCATTACCTTTCTAAAGCAGGCTGCGAGTATATGAAAAATCTGTGGACACACACTAATCCATGCTGACGGCTGGAGTCTAAACACTCACTCACCTCATCTCCAAAGATACTTGCAAGAAAAGGGCTCTCCAGATAATGGATTTTCCATCACTTGCAAGTTTTATCTCAAAATTGGATTTTTTTTTTTCGGGGGGGTGGTAAAAGTTACACTCCAGCTCCAATGGGAATTGATTCAGGGAAAACCTGCAGCCTCTGTTGTACAGGAAATCAGATAAGAAAATCCCAGTGTCTGTGGTTAATGCAGATCTTTCAGAAAGGCAACCTGCCTTCACTTGATGACATTAGGAGATGGAGAATCCCTCTTTCTCTGTGCAGTTGGTGCCAGTAGTTAATTGCCCTTACTGTTAAAAACATGCAACCTTTTTCCCATTTGAATTGTGTTTCACTAGAACATATAGATTAGGGTTGCCAACTCTGTTTGAATCTATGCTGGGAGGTTTCTGGAACGAACGTGTCCGCCTGCTTGTGCATATCAGTCACGGATTACGATGTGTAGACTTTATGTCAGGAAGGCAAATTCACATTACTGTTACATTAAAAAAAAAAATCACTGGAGCACTGTATAAATCGGATTCAACATATAATATTAATTTTAATGAATGCCCTAACATTTATCTCCCGGGTAACTCTCAGCAGTCTCCCGGATATTTATATCTAATTCCTGGAGACTCTGGGGCAATGCTGGAGGGTTGGCAACCCTAATATAAGTACATTCGCTGGGAGAAAATACACAAGATTAAGAGGCTCTTTTGTTTAGCAGAAAAAAAAAGGCATGCCAGGAAGTTGGAACAGCCAAACTCAAGTAAGAAACTAGGCAGTAGGTATTAAATGTGAAGAAGTTTACAACTTTTCATAGGAATCTATTGTCAGGGGTTAGATCCTCCACCCCTTCATGTCTGCACAGAGAGACTAGATCCTTTTCTGAAAGATGGGCTCAGAGAGCAGCGAGGGACTTGGTGAACTGGAATAGCTAGGACATACCAGGGAAGAAATGCCTAGCTTTATGCTCCTTGAATTAAGACCGAGGCCACTTCCAATATTTCCATCCACCTCGGGCCCATAGGGTCTAGTTCCAAGCCTGTTGCTAAAAATGTGTTTGTCCATTTGTCCTTTTGTTGTTCCATAAATGCCTCTGGGATGGGCGGGGAGAAAGAACGGGCGCATTGTAAACTGAAGCCGCCTCTGGCAAAAAAGCATGTAGAAATGATCCTACAAAAATCAGGAAACAGTGAACATTTAAACATGGCACGGTAACTTTTTAGAGACTTATTGGACAAGTTCTGTGATGTTCAATTTCCACAAAAAGTGCCCCAGGCACCTGGCCAGAACCCAAGAAAAGCCCACGCGCTCTGCTTTCTGCCATTGTTCAAAACAACAATACCCTACTTTTGAATAAATATAGAAGCACCAGAGAAAATAACAGACTGTCAAAGTGAGTTAGAAAGACAAAACTGTCAATTTAAGAAAGAACAGAGCAAAATCCAGGCCCCCATTAAAAAAAAAATCTAAAGGTATTTATTTAAGTCGTTTAAAGAAATTTCCTTGTGTACATTAGCACAGCTGAGGAGCTGAAAAGCAACAAACATACAGTTTTAGCTGTATGCTGAGTACAGATCAGGTGGTGCCTTCGATCTTTAAATTTTGGCTGTAGTTCTGTGGCCGCTCAGCTGGATTTCAATAAGACCTCAGGCACCATCCTTGCCCACTGTTCAGTAGAACAATTATAGCACCAGGGATTGCATTAATTTTACAACAAGCCCTTAGAAAAAAAAATTACCGCTGACAAACTTTTCTTCATTTTTCTAATTTTTAAGGGTTTCCTGAAGCAAAATCCCTTCTTCTGTTAGTCTGCTGCTTTGTTTACTTCTCCCACATTTTGCTTTTAGGTTCTGCATTATACAAGGTTTCATTTCACGCTATTTTCGTGATTGTATTTTAATTGCTTGTGCAGCTTTCCTGAGTGCTTTGACGGAGGGGTGCCTTCTAAATAAAATGATTATAATTAAATATAGATAAATAATGATTATATAAATAGCATATAAAAAAACAAAACAAATAGATGCTGTTCATTGCAGGGCTAAGTGGGAGCTTTAATGATGAATGATACGAACCACTTTAATTATAGGCTCCATAATTCATTTGCATCAAAACTTAGAGATGCTTTAGGGCAAAATAAATTGGTTGGTATAGCACTGCCATTCCAAATGCCCCGTCAAACTGCTGGTCACTGGGACATCTGAAATAAACAGCAGATGCCTGCTTTTACTTCCTTATTTTTAAATCAATATTTCTTTCCTCAGCCAACAGCTTTAGAGGCATATCTCCAGACAGCACCGCATGGACGTGCTTCGGTGCATCCCTCCGGGGTTTGGTGGAGACCAGCAGAGAAGGGCACTCCAGTTGCCTTGACCTGTCAATGGCCTCGCGCCTGACCGATGGACTTGTTCTTTTCTCGGAAAGGGATGTGATTTTGTCTCTCTGTTGGACCGATCACACGTTTCCTTTACACATACAGCACATACGCTAACAGGGCTGAATTATTTAGGTGGGTTTTTTATCACATGGACAACTCTCCATTGGGGAGTGAGGTCAAACCAATAAAGCTGTTTCACTGAAGCTCCTCTTGTGAATTGGAGTTAGTCTCACAACCTGACTTCTAAATGGAAAGCTTGCAAATGGCTGTAGCGGTGAAACTATTGATGGAAAGAAAAGGAAATATTTGTGCATTGGAAATATTTCTTTAACTTTATGCTGGCAGTTCTTGATTTTGGCTTGACTGGAAATGTGGGAATAGTAGTTACTCCCAAACCAGTTTTGATATTTCACTCTAGTATCCCACATACAGGCGAACAAAGTGTAGAAAATTACTGCTCCTATTACTTTTACTAATACTAACAGCAATAGGATCATGGGAACTGCCAGATTGCTTCAGATCTCACCTGCTTCTAACTCCATTATCATAATAGTCAACAGATTATGTGGTTCAATTATTCATAGAGTTGTAGGTTGTAGCCATGTTGGTCTATGGACATAGGCAGACAAGGTTCTTTGGATGAATCTGATATCTTTTATTAGAGCAACTTAAATAGTTGGAAAACAACTTTTAAGCAAGCTTTCGGGTTCAGAAACCCTTTGTCAGGCTAAGGAAGATTGAGCAGCTGGTGTGTGCTCTTCCTGGATGGAATGAAAAGTAAAGAAGCCAAAGGCTGGAGTGGTATGCATACAAGATATGAGCTGGTACACATACAAGATCAATTATTTATGGCATTTAAAGGGTGCATCCTACCTCCAAGAATATTTAATATTTCTAGCATTTCTGTCTTATTTTTGTCTCTAACATATCTTTCCTTTGGATTTATCTGTATAATTTTCCTTCTAACCTTTGTTAATACTAATGATGGAATTTTTTTTTCTCTAAATGAGATTTTTTAGAATCTTGATAAATTCTTGGCCTCAGTGACTTCCTGTGTCAGTGAATTCCACTGCCTAATTATCCAATGTGTGAAAAATTATTCTTTTTTATCAGTCCAGAATTAGCCACCTTTTAATTTTATTATAATATCCTGCTGCTCTTGTGTTATGGGATGGGGAGGACAGAGCTATGTTCTCTAACCCATTCATTGTTTTTTATGCCTGCTTGTGTCTTCCTTATTCTTACTTGCCTCCTTTCTAAAGTAACAGCCTTGCCTTTCAGTCTTTCTTCAAGAGTTATTCTTTCCAGTTCGACTAATTCTTTGCATTAAAGCAGTGGGCAAAACCTGTGCTAATACGCTAATGCACTGTAGATTTAATCTACTGCGCATTTATGTCACAAAAAAACTTTGTTTCTGCTAATGGGCAATAGGGCTGACTACAGTGCATTAAACTCAATGCACCATAATTACAGTGCATTAATGAACGTGAAGACATGCCCATTGGAATTTGTTTTTGCCTTATGAGACCTGGTTGCTGAAGCAGGATCATGATATTTATTAAGTGTGTGCATTAAATAAATCCATTATTTAGGTAAAAAGAGCTGCACCTTGAATAAGTTTCCTCTTTTCTATTTAAACATGTGAAGTAACACTCTGCTAATACATTTGAGGAGAAAATCTTGGATCAGCTTTTTAGAAATCTTAAGGAAAATCAGGAAGCTGTTAGGATCAACATGCTACAACAGGCCCATTTGTCTATTTTGCTTTCCATATATCTGGAAGAGAAGAAAGCAAAATACAATACAAACTGAGCAACATATTTCCAGTCTCACACAGGAGATGTATAGAGTGTAACTCAAGAGGATGCATGAACAATGAACATGTAAAGGAGGCATGCAGAACAAGTGAAGGACCTTCCTTTTATCCTGACACAATCCTATGGCTTCCTTCAGTTTCAAAGGACAGGGAAAGGGCACAGTTTCATCATCCTGACAACAGCCCCATCAGAAGCAGAGACAACAAATATTTCATTAGGTAAAAGAGGGCAAATTCAAATGTTGTAAATGGCAGAGATTCCAAGGGTTAAAGTAGATTATACATCCAGGCTAGTGCGTTATTGTCCCCTTTTTATATTCTAATTCTTACTCATATCCAAACTCGGTATAAACCCCATCATTATATTAGTCCATGAATGATATAGTTCAATCATTTGCAGTGATCAAAGTACAACAATTGTAGCCCATCTGTGGCCCTGCCCTTAGACGTGACGTCAATCCCACAGTAGTAAATAACATAGATTGAGGGGGAAAGAAGTATAGGATGTGAAATGTGTACTACTGAGTCATTGCTAACAACGTCCCTGTTTTAGTTTTGTTTATAAGAGACAATATTGCAAAATTAAACCCTAGACAATTAGGAGAGGAGAGGGAACATTATAAAAACACTAATTACCTATTGTTATTGCTTGCATGCACTGTGTTTTGTTCCTGCTGTCTGTTAAGCAAGATGTTTAACATTTTGATAGCAGTCGTACTCAAATCCTGAACTGTAATACAGTGGAGAGAAAGCTGTTCTTTATGACCCCAAACACATGTTATGGGTGATATCAGAATGTGTCATTTCTGCTCAGGAAACTCTAAAATGGGCAGGTGGAGGACAAAGAGGAGCTGGCTGGATGCTGAGGGCTGCCAGCATCAGAAATGGATGGGTTTTAGGTTTTGTGTATAGTGGCCTGGAAGGAATCCGCTCAGCAGACGTATTTAATGTTAGGCTGGGAAAATGAAGCTGAAATTTGGAAATGTTTGGGAATTATTATTTTTCCCCCACTGTGCTAAATATCTCATCTTCCTAAAATACGTATCTGACAGGTCTCTGGGGTTTTCTGTTGCAAGAGTAGGCACTAAAAGGTTAAGGTAATTTAGGGAATCTGCCTGTGGGAACAACTAAGGTTGGAAGAAGCAGAGCTGAGCTAGGAAGATCCCATGGTTCAGAAAGAAAGCTATCAGCTGCAGGGGAAGGATCCTGGGTGACCCCAGGCCAGACAGTGCTCCAGAGGGGTAACAACTCAGAGACAGGGACCGATGTATTTCTCACACTAATCTCTCCTGCTGTAAATATTGATGGTGTTTTATACACTTGTGCACAGTCTGTTACAGGGATGATCCTGGCTTGAGCAGGAATTTGGGCTACGTGACCTCTGAAGGTCACATCCAGCCCAACTTCTGTATGATTCCATGATTTGCTACACCAATTCTATGCCTCTAAAGAAGTGAACTGTAAAGCAGAAAATATGCAACTCAAGTGCTAATCCTGGGGCCCACTGCAGTTGGGCTTTGGGCCTCTGCTTCTTTGAAGGGGTAAACACCTGAGAGTCTGTGCATGGGAATAGGGTCAGGAAGGCCAAAGGGAAAACCAGTACTGCGCCTATAGTCTGGGATACATCAGCATGAGAGGAGCCCAGCCATATCCAGGAGATTGGCGAATTGTTCTGACAGACAGAGACCTTTCTTCTGTTTAAAAATGATTCATGAACCATTTCTGTGGCTACTTACAGACAGTGTCTTTGTGCTAGGATCAACTGTGACATTGCTGCTCTGATAGATGAACCCTGAGTGCTTGGCCTTGGGATGGAGTGCATACCTACAGATGCGGGGCTTCAGGAGCTTCATGTGCCTTGGATCAGGGCTAGGCACCATGAGCCCTTGTCCCACAGGATTGGGCCTCTGAAGTCCAGGGGCAGCTGCAGAGCATGGGCAACCATGAGCTCCCCTCACTCTCACACCAAAAACAAGCACAGATGTCAGCTGTGAAAAGGCAGCACAAACTCATACTAGGAATCATCACACTCACAATTTTGGGTATGTGTGGTGCGACAAGGGACTGGGGCATCTGTTCACTCAGATAGATAGATAGATAGATTTTAATGGTGGCACAAAAGTGATGGCTATTTCAAACGTGTGTGTGCACATGCATGCACATGTGAGTGTGTTTGCTCACCTATTGTGAAGCACCTAGAGGAGAACAAAGTGATAAAGAACAGCCAGGATGGATGCACCAAGACCAAGTCAGACCTTATCTCCTTCTATTATATGAAGGAGATATTTAGGCCTCATACAGACATTCTGTTTCACCTGAGAGAGTCACTCCTCTGCTAGGAGAAACTATGAGTGTATAGATATTCAAACTTTTTCTCCCAGAATAAAAATGGCCACTCCAGGAGAAAAATAATGTGGGAATAATTGTGGGAAAGTGAAAGTATGTACATGTCATGGCTTCTCTCAGAAGAGAACAGTTTTCTAGCAACTCCTATCCTGCTTGCCCCTTGGAGAAGGTGTCACTCATTGGGCTCTGCTGCTCCAGCAGGGAGCAAAACATGCCGTATTCAATATTCCCACATTGTGCTGCAGGAAAACACATGTTGACCATGAGCATTCTGGGTCAGACAATCAGGGCTGCCCTATGCACTGCTGCCATCTGCTCCCAGGCAAACTAAGGGAGCTGACAGACCACACTACCAGTTCTCCATGTTTCAGACCCTCAGCATTCCAATGTCAGTATCATCACTGGCTCTGGGTAAATTTTTCTACCAGGAGAACAAACTTAGGAGAATTTTCCCAGATTATTTGAATGTGCGTCATAGCCTTAGCAAATCTTCAGATGACACCCAGTTGAGTGGCATTGCAGGCACTTGGGAAGGTTGGGCTGGGATCCAGAATGAACTGAACAGTCTGGATAAATGGTCAGCAATAACCCAGATTAGATTCAACAAGATGGAACACTTAGGATGGAATAATTGCATGCACAAATACAGACTGAGGAATGATTGGCTAGATTGCAGTATCACAGAGAAAGAGCAAGGGATGACAATAGGCCATAAGCAGAATATGAGGCAACAATGTGATCTTGTTGAAAAAAAACAAGAACTGTACACTGGATTGTGTCAATAAATACAAATCAAGGGAAGTGATTCTTCCACTGTATTCTTCACTGGTGATTTCTCACCTGGAATCCTGTGTTTTAGGCCCTGCATTTCAGAAAATTAGGTGGAAAGATTCGAAAGAGTCCAGTCTAGAGCAACACAAATGACTGGGGGTCTAGAAAGCCTGTTTTATGAGGAAAGGCTGAAAGAGCAAGGGTGATTTAGAGAAACCGTGGAATCGCTCTCCCTGAAAATATTCAAGAGCACATTGGACAAACACTTGGTTGGGATGGTTCAATCAGTGATGATCCTCCCTTGAGTAGGTGTCTGGACTATCTGACCTCATGAGGTCTCTTCCAGTCCTGCTTTCCTATGATCACATGATTTTTTTTTGCATAAGCTCTTTGGTTCATCTGTTCACTATTGCTATCCAGAGTTTGTGTTTTATCACACAAGTTGCATGCTTTTGTTTCTTTACCTTGGCATGTAACTGTCAGACCGTGCAGGTTTCTAAACTCTAACAGCACAACATGTACCCAAAAAATCAATTTTTTTTGTCTGCAGTTAACCTTGCTGTCATGCAGATATCAGCATTTGCATAAAGAACAGTAATTTCTCATTTGAACAGAAATCGATTTGCACAAAGTTTCTTGAATAGTGCATGAGAAGAGGCTTGAGTATGCTCAAACCAAGCAGCCATTAGGAACTGGAGCAAATATTCAGCAGTACTGGTGTTCAGGTCCGCCATCCCCAGTAGGGGTAGCTGTAGTGTGAGAGGGAAACGGCATTTTAGGACCACATCCTATTTCACTTTCACAAGCCTAAGTGATACCTCGGTACCAAGCTGTGGGCTAGGCATGGCCCAGAGCACTCACCAGCAGTCCCCCTGAAACTGGCCCCTTGGGTAGCATGGAAGGGAAAGATATAAGCTGGGGAAAGGAGGAGGAAAGTAGGCCAGAGGGGAGTTATTCACAGCCCCTCCCTTCCAAAACAAATTCCACTCACTGAGCCCCTTTTACTGTCTTCTCTCCTCCTCCTCACCCTCACATCTTCCCTCCTGATTGCCCAGTAGCCCAGTGTCAAGAGGAAGACATTCAAGTGCTTTGGACAAGGCCCAGCACTCATCCGTGTCCCCGGTCAGGCGATCTAAACACAAGGCCATCATGCTGGACAGTCTCCTTCTCTGCGGTCTCATGTTGGGCACATGTGTTTTGTGCAGGTAAAGTTTCAGGACTTCCTAAGTGCTAATTACTCACAGAATGGGTGGAATATGATTTCCTCCCAGTCTTCAGCACTTCACCCCCAGCTCTCCCTCCATTTCAAGGTGCAAAGCACAGCAAGAAAAATTGCAATGGAGTTCACAACTTGCACTTGATAGATACAACATTTTTCGCTTTTTACTGCAGCAATTTTGCAAGCGGAAAATCAGCATGTGGAGAGCACACTCTCTACCAATTGCATTTGTGAACTTGTCCCTTGGGTATAATGGTGATTCCATAAAAAAAGGGATGTCATGTATTAAAAAAGGAAAAGCGGGGGGGAAGTAAAGAAAGGAAGAATTAGAGTGCTCAGTTTGCATGTTTGCCCTTTGAGATAATGATAAGAACTTAACTCTGTAAATAGGTTTAAAAAGAAAGCTCTGCTCTTACCATGCACTGCTTCCATGATGCCAGTCACTCTCGCAGGTGGTATTCACCTGCTGTGATTTAGACTGGACGGGGTGCAGAAGTGTCCAATAGAGTAAATACATACCTTCCCCTCTCTAAAGGAAAGTTGCTCACTGTTCAGTGATGCGTGTGGGTTTTAAAAAATTATTTACACTTCCTTTTGTCTCTGGGCTGACACAGAATTGTTGTGTGTGACCATCTTTAAAGCACCACCAGTCTAACATAACAAGTGTGGGAAGCCAGTTCATTGAAATATCCCAACCAAAAAGTCATGTGCAACCCAATTACATTTATATTTAAGGCAAGAGATACCATCTGTTCAAACTTTCTAAGGGCTGAAGAAACTGAGATGAAATCAGTTGCAATAGGTGATAATGAAATTGTGCTGTAGAATTACAGGCTCTGTGCTTCCCAGTGCATTCCCCTTTTCTTCAATGATTATCCTAAATCATATGAACACTGTTACCTTGAGGCATATATTACCTGCTCTGCCTTTCTTCTGACTATTAAATCTACTGGCCTTCATCAGTGACATGTAGAACAGAAACCTTTTGCTGCAGAATTGGGGTACGGAAAAGTGACATTAATTTCCTGATAGCACCAATCTCAAAGCTTTCTTAAATGCTCCCTGCCTTTTTTTTTTCTTTCACTGAGAGGTGATAGAAGTAAAATGGATATTAAATGATACCTTTGGCCCACCTGTATTATGCACTTTCTACAGCTGTGTTTATGGGTTTGAGTTGTATTGTTCTGCGCAGCAGTCAGGGTGGTTCCGGCAAAGACAACATATACCAAGTCCTAAGTAAAGTAACGGCCAATAAAGGAATGATAATTGCATCCTTCAGATGTCAAAATTGTGTATGTGTGTGAGAGAGTTTTGTGAAATGTATCTACATGCACATTCTCCCCATAAAGCTATACCTTCAGGGATGGATTTAGATGGAGAACAGCACTGTGGACATATTCCCCCCTTTTGGGCCCATGGCAGTGGTAGCTGGGGATGTTATGTGTCCCCAGATCAGGTAAGAAGCCCCTGACCTTTTTGTACCACCTCATCTCCTATCCCATTCCCCTCTCCCCCCAATCTGCTGTTGCCACTGCCCCTGGCTGACCTGGGAGCAGGGGGAGCTCCAGATCTGCTCCAGGCTGGGCCAGGAGCTGGCCTTAGCTCAGGACAGTGGCAGCAGCCCGGTTTCCCCTCCCTGCCCAATCTCCTCAGGTGTTCCCCACCAGACTGCGAGCAAGAGGAGTGAGGGAAACCCATCAACTGCTACCACTGTACTCAAATCAGCTCTGTGTGCAGCCCAGCTAGAGTCAGATGGGGAAGGCTGGGACAGCAGTAGTGGTGCTCCAAAGCTGTAAGGAGAGAAAGCCGGGGAGGGAAGGGGTGCTGCTGAGCATGGAAGGGAAGGGAGGAGGTGAGGAGGGGGTGCCAAAAGTGGGGGCTGGGAAGAATTGTTACATGATCTGGAAATTTAAAATAAAGTCCCTGGCTGCTGTTCCTGCAGTGTGGTGTTCGGCACCTGTTGTGCCTCCCATACCCCGCTTTCTACAATCCTGGATCCACCTAGGTATATTTTTGTAGCACTCTGCAGTCCTGCGGCACTTTGTAGTGGTGCAAATAAATGTCTGACAATGGCCACATATCAATGTCTGGGTGTTGCATGACATACATATCCACTATCCAAGAGCCAGATGCAATAGTGAGGGCTTCATGCTGGAGAGCACTGCCACGTACCTGGCCAGATATGCCCACCCTTGTCCATTCACTGTGTTTGCATGCTAGCTTAGGCTGACTGAGCCAGGATGGCATAAATCCAGTTAACAAGGCATATAATGGATTATTTTCCACCCAGAGGCAGGATGCTGGGATAGACATGCCAGAGATTTGTGCATAGCAGGAAGTTTCCTGTTCTGTGCCCAGTGGAAGAGATGTCAGTGAAGAGCCAGGCAGAGTTTGTAAACTACATCCCTACCGATCCTGCATTTGGATGCAGCAGTGGGAAGAAAACACAGCAGCACCTGCTTGCAGTAGTCGTAATGACATTAAACTTCCCCTGCTCCCCCTACACTTTCAGAGCACTTGCTGAACCCTCCTTGTATCCCAAGATCAATCCTGCTGTCCCCAATGAGGGAAATGCAACTGGCACTGTCCAGGTTTGTCTAGAACCCAAAGACTCGGGCCTCTCTCATCTCCCCATTAATTATGGTGTCAGTTCAGTGATAAGGCTATTTAGTTAATAATCCATCTGCTGCTTTGAAATTCAGCCACAGATTTAGGGCCAATCTTTCCCTTATTGAACTCAATGGAACCAACCCTCACAGTAAAACTGGGAGCAGTCCCTAATTTGGCATACAGAATGGCATTTATTAGTTTGCAAAATAACATGGAGAATCTCCCCAAAATCATAACATCCAAACACCTGCCCACATCTTGGATGTGCAGTCCTGTGTATGCCTGGAGTGGTGTTGACTATGTATGTTGGGTGAGTGAGGGTTTTTGAAGCAAACAACAGCTTGCAATCTGTGGATTACTGGAGAAAGCATTTTTAGATATACTGAGCAAACAGTCCAGTGACCCTTGGAGACAAATAAAATAATAAATGAGTATAAAAACAATTATAGCACTGAATGGCAATACTTGCTATGCTTTGATTGAACTTAGCAATGAAACCCTCATTGAAAGGAATTAAAATAAAATCCTACACGTTAATATAAATAAGACAGTGCAAACTATAAAATGTCCCACAAAACAGTGACAGACTGCTATGCAGAACCTGTGCAGGCTGAAGCAAATCTCATATGGGTATCCAGGCAGTCCAGCCTCCTGTCACAATTCCTACAAGGTCTGGTGCAAAACTGCTCAACCATGGGATCTTATCACATGTCCCTAAATCATCTGTAACCTGGGGCGGGTGGGCACATTTCACAGCATCTTACTCCATCAGTTCATCATGGATTTCCCTCAGAAAAGAGGCCTATTGCCTGTGACCCAGAGGAGCTTCCCTGGAAATATAAAGGTGGGGATATTTCCCTCTACTTCCAGTGCTTGTGTTGGAAATGTGTGTCTGAGGGGCCAAGAAAGAGGGAGGAGGTCAAGGGCATGGGAGGAGCATGGTTGGGATGTGCTTCCTTGCACCTGTGGGCAGGTGAGAGAGCCTTAGGAATGGAAAGAGTTCCCTGCTTTAAAAAAGGGGGGGAAAGGGTTTTATACCAATAGAAATTCTTCATGGAAGAACAGCTGTTTTGGTCATAGAAGCATAGAAAATGAGGGTGGGAAGGGACCTCAACTCCCGGCTCAAACAGGCCCAGCCCCAACTACATCATCCCAGCCAAGGCTTTGCTGAGCTGGGCCTTAAAAGCATCCAGGGATGGAGACTCCACCACCTCTCTAGGTAACCTGCTCCAGTGCTTCACCACCCTCCTAGTGAGAAAGTTTTTTCCTAATATCCAACCTCAACCTCCCTTTGCTGCAGCCTGAGCCCATTGCTCCTTGTCCTGTCATCTGCCCCCACTGAGACCAGCCCAGCTCCATCCTC
>NW_017728947.1:117080434-117089226 GCF_001723895.1 Crocodylus porosus | reverse complement strand
GTTCAAGCACCTACATTGAACGCCTTCAAGAGTAAATTGGATGCTTATCTTGCTGGGATCCTATGACCCCAGCTGACTTCCTGCCCCTGGGGCCATGGGCTGGACTTGATGATCGTCCAAGGTCCCTTCCAGCCTTAAAAATAAAGTGTGTGTGTGGGGGGGTACAACTGGACACAGGACTCCAGATGTGGCCTCCCCAGTCCTGAATAGAGGGGAAGAATCACTTCCCTGGACCTTCTGGCAGCGCTCCTACCAATGCAGCCTAAGATGCTGGTCGCCTTCTTGGCAACAAGGGTATGCTGCTGTCTCATATCAATTCATCAAGATTAATCTGAATCCTTGCCCTACCCTCCAGCATGTCTACTACTACTCCCAGCTTGGTGTCATCTGCAAACTTTCTGAGGACACACTCTATGCTGTCTTCTAGGTCACCGATGAAGATAGTGAATAAAAGAGGCGTCAGGACCAAGTTACCTCTGGGACACTCTACTTGATACCAGCTGCCAAGTAGACATTGAGCCATTGATTACTACTCTCTGAGCCCAATGATTCAGCCAGTTTTCTATCCACTTTGCAGTCCATCCATCCAGCCTGTGCATTAGCTTGCCTGTGAGACTGCTGTGGGCGATGGTATCAGAAGCCTTGTAACATCACGGTCCACCACATCCACCCATCTCCCTGCATCCACAGAGCCAGTCATCTTATCTAGTTGGGGCTAATCCTGCTTTGAGCAGGGCTTGGACTAAATGTGACCTCCTGGGGTCCCTTCCAACCCTCATTTTCTATGATTATATGATTCATCATAGCTGAAACCATCCAATGGCAAATGAGATTAAAGCTGAGATTTTGAACTGGGTTTTTTGGTTTGTTTTCTTTTACCGCTGCTCAGATAAAGCAGGTGTGCAATATTGCACCTTCCCCTGTTCTGCCGTCCCTCCCTTCATGTTTTCCTCCAAATAAATTTGAATGACTATTACTTAAGACAGGTGTGGCTGACCTGCATCACGCCTGCAGCTGCTCCTCTTCTGGATGGGTACGCTCTCTGTAGTGTCCCCAACGTTGGCCAACGGGATTCAGGCTCATCTGCTTTTCTGGGTACATTTCTTCACCCAGGGGGTTCCAGTAGTCTACCTTTAGGCGCTCCTCCATCTGGAGCTGTTGGGGGTACCCAAGGGGAGACAGGTTTGTTGACCGGCACCCGCCACTCACCAATGCATCACTGGCTGCACCGTCTATGCAGCTGGTGGCAAGTCCCAGGGGGGGACCCACCAGACAAGGACAGCAACTACCTTGTACAGCTATCACTGGTCTATGATTTGGGATTTTCTTTTCAATTTTCTTCTGTTTTTCTTGTTAAACTTTTACAAATCCCCCTCAACTGTCCCCCTGATTCACAGTTAACTTTAAAAATTAGAATTGTAGAGCTAAACAAGACCCTGGGGGTCAGCTAGTCTAAACCCCCGCAGAAACATTGCATGAAACATCATATTACAGATACAAGAGGGCCTTGCCAAAATGGACTAGACATACCAGAGAAGAGACTCCATTTAAGCACGTGTCCATACAGACATGCGGGCACAATTCGGCATCCATGCAGAGCAGATTCAAGCTGGCCTTAGGTTGCTGGCCAACTCTCCCTGCTCTGAAACAGCAACTGAAATTTTTTTTAATGGATGCCTCACGGTAATGAAATATTTCACACGGGGCATGAGCTCCACACGAAGCAAATAGGCTGATTAGCCACAAGCAATTCTGCTTTTGAAAGCAACCCAGGGCTGTAGCTGTAGAGCAGGAAGGCATTTCACCTACTCAGACACCCTACATCCTCTTTCTGCCTGCACTGCTAGGCTTTGTGTGGGTGGAGTGGATCAGAAGGCATTAAGGCATCATTAATGCCACCTTATTTCATGAGAGGAAAGGGCGAGCCTAGCATAGGTGGAAAGGACCCTAAACATATTGCCATGGGGATTGTTGTGTCATAGACTGTAAAATACAGTGTTTCTGGCGAGATGGGCAAAGAGTTTGGGGAATTACGTGAAGGGCAGCAAAATCTAGTGGAGAAGGCAACATTTTCTGAGTGTTCAGGTGAGAGGAAATCCCTTGAAGCCCTGAGGCAGTGGCTACTTTGTTAGGCAGACCATCCTCCAGGTATATCCTATTTATCTGCATCATGCAATGTTTCAGCCTGCACAGCAGGAAGCCACAAGGTCCAAGTTATCTTAGATCCGCCATGCAGAGTCTTCATCCAGTGCAGGCGCAGTGGGGACAGTATTGAACCAATGCAAGCACGAGGAAACGGTAATAAAAGCTGCAAACAGCGGGTATTAGAGAGGAACTTGATTTTGGAGAAGTGCTCACTTGGGGAAAGCCAACCCTTCTTGGGATGGAGTCGGGGATCGTGGTGTTTGCTGTTTCTCAGCTCTTCAGCTCTCTGTACATATGGCAAACGATGCGAAATTCAGTATGTATCAAATGTCAATACTCTTCACTTGGCGCTCAAAACAATATCGTCACTCCCGTTCTCAAGCAGCCTACTCATATTTTTGTGTCATTTTGCAATTTATGATTGAGGCCAAGAAACACAGAGACCTCTTAAATCCTGAAACCGTTCCCAGCTTTCTTCCCTCCATAATGTTGTCTCGCTAAGACCTGATACTAGCATCAGGTGAAAACGATTTAGCCTAACATTGTTCCAAGATTATTTCCAATCCTCTGCATTCACTGCTGATTTACGGCTCTTACAGAGCTTGCATGGACTGTGTCTCCGCTCCGCGTGTCCTCTCCAGGCAAACTCTCCCTTGAGACATAATTTCCTTTGCGGGGGGGTGAAAGGAAGACCTTAGTATATGTAAAAGTGTAT
Source organism: Crocodylus porosus (assembly GCF_001723895.1). Taxonomy (NCBI): domain Eukaryota; kingdom Metazoa; phylum Chordata; order Crocodylia; family Crocodylidae; genus Crocodylus; species Crocodylus porosus. The sequence continues at coordinate 117,086,366 of NW_017728947.1, read as the reverse complement.
CAGTCTAACAAGAGAGTGTAATTCCTGTCGGATAACTGCAATTAATTGTGGGGAAGAAGAGGTTGGGAGGAAAGAAGAAATAAACTAGAGAAGAAGGGAATGGAGAGCAGTGGGAGAAGGTGGGGGGGAAACCTTTGCTATTTAATTATGCTTTGGATTTTTTCTCTAATGGACCCCCTCACAACTCAGTCTAGATTACCATAAATAAGGGAGCAGGTGTGCAGTACGTCATGCCTGACGCATGGTACAAAATGTAACATTCGGAAGCGAGCTCAACAGGCAGATTTAATTAATTCTGTACATTCCTGGGTGCGTCATTTCTTCTTTAGCTACATTTAGTTTATTTAGAAGTACATATGGTAGCCAAAGAGTTTGACCTCATATGCATCTCTGTACCTGTAGGCTAAGTAGACACGATACTTAATAAAGTGTTGCAAAGAACTCATTCATTTCCTGGTCCAGTCTGGTGTCTGGAGCACAGCTGTGCAAATAATTGATTTTTAATTTCTGAGAAAAATGAAAAATGGAGGGGAAAACTATTTTAATTTCAGGTCAATCCAAACTACATTTCTTCCCCTCTTTTTCTCACCAAATGGAATTTAACCCCGTTTTAAAATAAGTGAGTAAAACCATATCAAAAGTGTTGGAACAACAACAAAAAAGACTTTTTGATATTTTCAAATTGCTTTTCAATCAACAGCATTTACCAGATGTGACAAACATTCACAGATGGGTTTGATCACCTGGGATCTATTTTTCAGTAAATAAAATAACCAATTCAAAAATGTTGTCCGGGTCTAGTTTGGATGTTAGTCTTTTAATATGTATACTACTTTACGGGGGGGCACCTGCTAAGTTGGTAATGCATCATGATCTAAATGCATGCTTTGTGCACAAACTGAAGAGGAAATCACAGTTAGCTCTGTGATACTAAGTTGAACTTGGGACATAGATGTGGTTCAGTTGCTAAAGCAGCAGCTAATTATTTTCTTGGAGATGTCTTGTGGACTGTGTGTTTCTGTAGAGAGGGTGGTATGTATGAGCTGGCTGTCAGCTCAGGGGAGGCAGGCCTGGGATAGCAACCATCCACTCATTTCGAGTCAACTAGGATAAGGAATGGACACCAAGACATCCACGATTATTATTTATTACTTGTACTGAGATAGCACCTTCTTTCCTCAGTCACTGAGGGCACAAAGGGACACAGAGAAGATAAAGAGAGTGTCCACTGTAGGAGAGTCCAGCCTCAGGATAAGGCAATATTTAGCTGGACAAGAGGCAGGTACAACAAACTGATAGGAGAGTCGAGCGATGGTCAGCTTTACAGCCTGAACCAGCCCTTCTAGTTTTCATGTTGCCAAGGGCATGCCCCCATTTTGCCATCCTTCCCATACAGCCTTGTTTTGCATCAACACTTATTGACTTGGGGGTGTTGCCACCAAATGAGGGAGGCTGTGAATTTAATGTACTTGTTCCTGCACGTCGACTCTCCCTAGGACACTTTTAGAGAGAGGTAATGGTGAGCTCCTGCAGCTTGTTTCCCTTGGAGAGGGCGTCTCTCCTTGGTCTGCTTCCAGTGTCCACGTGGGAGTTACAGTGCAGCCGTCAGCATGCCGTGAATTCACTCCCTAATTTACTTCACAGTAACTTTTCTGGGCAGCCAAAGCCTTTATTAATTGATCTAGCATTTGTCCTCAAAGACTTTATTGAACTGCTCTGCTCTACTGATGTTATAACAAAAAAAGAGCCAGTTTTTTTCTTGGTTCAGTAGCTCCTTTATTATAGGTTCATAGACAACAAGAGCTGGAAGGGACCTCGGGACGTCACATTTAGTCCAACCCCTTGCTCAAAGCAAGACCATTCTCAACTAGATCCTCCTAGTCAAGGATTGTCTAGCCAGGTCTTAAACACCTCCAAGGATGGAGATCCCACAACCTCTCTGGGCAACCTGGTCCAGTGCTTCATCACCCACCTAGTGAGAAAGTTGTTCCTAATATCCAACCTCAACTTCCCTGGCTGCAGCTTGAGCCCATTGCTCCTTGTTCTGTCATCTGAGATCAGCCCAGCTCCATCCTCTTTGCAGCCCCCCTGCAGGGAGGTGACGGCTGCTGTTCAGTCCCCCTTGGTCTTCTCTTCTGCAGATGAATTCAGCCCATTTCCCTCAGCCTCTCCTCACCAGTCCTGTCCCCCAGCCCCACAACCATTTTCATTGCCCTCCGTTGGACTCTCTCCAATGTGCCCACATCCTTTCTGTAGCATAGGGCCCAAAATTATTATCATATCATGTATTGGAGTGGGTTGTGTTCATTACAATATACAGTAACGTGAATAACCACTAAGCAAATGGAGGGGTAAGTGGGCTTTTGGGGGAAAGGCACAGGTGTGATTGTGGTCCATTTGGTATGGACAACAGAAGAGCAGTTGTGACCCGCGTCAGAAGATCTGTATTTCCTTTTCAGCTGGAAGCAGAGATGCCTGGTGCTGACGGCTATGTTGGGAGGGGGGTAGAAAAGCTACCCCCCTCCCAACATAGTTTCAAACACTTTGTAGCATCTGTGGCTGTTGCAATTGCTTGCTGGAACAGAAACTGGTATCGCATTAAAAACATAGATAGATAGATAGATAGATAGATAGATAGATAGATAGATGTGAAACCAGAATTGCAGCACCTGGGAGTCTGGGAACTCAGACTTCCCATGAATGCTCTGGCTGAGCTGCCATGTGCCGGGAGCCCAAAGATGTTGGACTCCAGGGAGCCCCAGGTTGCCAGTATGTGAACTCTCTCTGATTCCTCTGGAAACCTTAGTCCTTATCTCGGGTTCTGTTTTGCATCACTGTCAACCGTCATTTTGTTTGCACTTGCTATAGGGAAGAGTGGGATTTGCCCTATTTTCTGCAATGCCGATTCCAACTAAACAAACTTCAAGTTCAGTCTGGCACGGATGCCGAGGCCAGCTGACATGCACAAAGGCCGTCTTTGAATTATTTCAGGATAAATCTCTTCCCTTCAGAGACACTAGCTCTGATTTTAGTTCAGAGCCTGAATTAACTGTCACCTTATGTTCATTTTCCTCTGTAGAAGTGAAAAGATGATGTAATTCCTAATAAATATATTCTCTAGATGAGCCTGTCAGTGTGAGCTTCCTAAAAATAAAGAGAGCTATTCTTCTTCCTAATTTGTGTGAATGTAGTTATTCTTTAAGCCGAGAACTCAACGTGCACTTAATCCTTTTAATGATGTGACACTCCTTCCTTTTTTTCCCCCTCCACAACGTATTTGAGATTGCCAACCGTGTTTGTCTCAGCAGAAATGCATTTCTGTTAAAAGCAACTCTTTTATGTATTCCATGGGGACCTGGTTGTTTTTGGGTTTGTTTTGTTTTCTCTCTCTCTTATTGTAATGGAATAATTAATCTTTGCCCCAGATGTATTTTCAGTACACTAAGGAATAACTGGCAATACGTTACCTTCCCCCTGAATTTCAATTGCCATTGGCATTTCCTTAGAAAGGAGATGAGGTTAGTAGGCAGAGTGTTGTGCTGCCAGAAGAGTTCAGTACTTGACCTTAGATCTACAATAGCATGAGAAATCTGGCTTGAATGTCAATTTTTTTACCGTAACTGTATGGCAGCATTTGTCCTTTGTGACAAGCATATCCATTTTCTGTATTCTAAGACTTGCCTTTTCCTTCAAAGCACAATCTCTAACAGCACGAGATAATCTTTCCTCCTTTTTTCATCCTCTGCGTCCCATTCCCTTGATTTTCAGGACTCAGATTTTCTGATCTTTTAATCATATTTGATTGAGTAGGAACTGACTTTTGTAAAGTCGCCCATAGCTTTCATCCTCACAAGAATGGCTAATACACCTTGGATAGGCTAAAACACTGACATTATCTCCATCAGTGTCCTAAAAGCAAGGAAATATCGGTAGGTGATAGGGTGTTTTTAAAATAAGCATCCAAAGCAAGCTGCCCTGTATCTTTACAGCATCAACTCTCAAATTCCTGGCCAGGCCATTAAGACTTCTACAGAATTAGAAATGTGTATAAAAGACAGATAATACATATTTTTTTTGTCAAAATAAAGAATAGGAACAGCCTTGGGGAACATGTGTCTCAGGAGATAATGAACAGCATTTAGATATGAGTTCCCAATGACCGGACAGCAAACTAAACAGGAGGTGATGATACAGGAGGTTGAACTCCCTTGGCATCTAGTAAAAAAATATTTGAACCAGAGGAGAGAAGGCACCAGAAAGCAAGTTTTAGAAGTGCAATTCACGGAGTACTTTGGCTGAGAACAGGATACTTCTGTCCAGGCACACCGACACATGCAATTAGCATGAAGCAATACAATGTGGAGTTTATTGCTCTTGGGTGCACCATTTGAATGTGTGCTGGGAACAATAAACTCTGGACTTTATTGCTATTTTAACATGCACCCAGGACCACAGCACACTAAACTGGGTTGAAGCAGCCACAGCTGGCAGGGGGTCCCAGGGGTCATCCTGCCAGCCCAAGTCTGCTCCCTCTTGCTCAGCATGCTGTGGAGAGGCTTGGTGGGGCTCGTGGGTGCTCTAGGGTGAGGTTAACCAGCAGTCAGCCCACACACTGAAGCAGCATTGTGCCCTACCAGCCAGTGAAGCATTTACATGTGTACTGCTCTGGATTTTTTTTTTACTCTGCAGCAGGATAGTATTTGTATTTACAAGCACTATGCTGCTGGGGAGTAAATTAGTTTACTGCAGACTAATAGAGGTGCACATGTAGACGTGCATCATTTACTGTGCAAATAATTACTCTACTGAACAGTAATGTCTTGTGTAAATGCACGCTCTAAAAATTAGACAGATATAAACACTCAGGGGGATCATTTAAGTCATAGCTGTGTGCTGTGGAAAGTCTAGAACCTCCACCCCATTGTATGATGGGAGACTATGCCTGGAAACAGATGGTCTCTCCTGGTCCTGCTGGTACAGACTTCTGCCACTGCTGCATCGGCTTTTATTTCTATGCCCCTCGTCTACCCCACAACTTCCATTCTGCTCTCCCTCCAAACCTTAGTGCTCTTGAATTTCTCTTCTTTATTCCTTCCCCTTGTTTTCCACTTTTGCTAGGGTGCTACCATCTTCTCGCCTTCTCATCCCGAGATAAAAAGGCTCCTCTCAAGAGAAGAAGAGTCCTTTTGTAGAGGGCAGGGCTTAGCATCTGGCTTGGGCCCTGATGTACCTCTTCCACAGCTGTTATTCCCAGTATGTGGGTAGAGATACAGCGTCCGGCCCTGGACACTGCTGTTGGCTACATAGGACCAACTCATGGGATCATAATAAATTCTAGTTTATTGGATGGGATGTGAAGATACCAATAAAATCATAAATGCAAACTTTGAGTTATGGGTGCTACTGGTCACCTTTGCACACACACACGTGTGCACTTATTCAAACCCATGTCATTCAAATCCATGTAGTATAGTGCACAGTAGCTGTTGTAGTGATTACGAGAGCACTGGTGTCAGTATATCTACCAATCCGAGGTGCTGTGGATCTGCTGTCAGTGGTCAGCTTCCTCCAAGGTGATGTCTTCTCCAGAAGGGGGTCACCTGCTTGTCCTCGTCAAGGTGGATTGGGTGCTGGATGAGAGGGCACGACTGAGGGTCACACTTCACTGCCTTTTATCCCTTTCTGGCGGACTCAAGTGGGTCTTGAGTAGTGCATGACAGCTGTCAGTCACAGGGGTCTCTTCCTGCTGGTACCTAGTTTCATAGTTTCATAGTAGCTAGAGTCGGAAGGGACCTAGGTAGATCATCTAGTCCGACCCCCTGCCTTGGCAGGAAAGAGCCCCAGGCTTGGAGCCTGCACCACTTCCCCTGGAAGCTGGTTCCAGGCCCTAGCCGCCCTGACTGTGAAGTAGCGCCTCCTAATATCTAATCTA
>NW_017728947.1:117077374-117080196 GCF_001723895.1 Crocodylus porosus | reverse complement strand
TGACCCCAGTACTCTTTCCTGGCATGGCAGGGGTCGGACTAGATGATCTGCTCAGGTCCCTTCTGACCCTAGAAACTATGAAACTATGACAGTTAGTGAGTTGGGTTAGCACCAGGATATATTTACAGTCTTTGCAGTGGACATTTTAGTTCTTTTGTTTTCTTTAGTGACACTGAGCTTGAGATGCAGATGTAGTTTCTAGGTTTCTCCTACAGAAAGCCAGATCAGCTTTCTGGCTTGCTCTGAGTCTTGCCACACCCATGCAATGAGTGTCCTAGGTCTCTGCCAATACTGAAAAGGAAAAGAAATACACAACATGGAGGTAGGGGATGCAGGCAAGAAGGGGCTTCTGTGATATCCATGTCCAGAAGGGAAATGTACAAAGGAGGCTTTCTGCCAACATCTAAACCTGCTCTCAACACACCATGGTTGACTCCCACAAAGGCACCTTAGCTTCAGAGGCTGCATGGAGGGGGCTGTTGTCCTGACTTAGGACACAGATCCAGATGTACTTGAATCCATCACCAAAGGCAGGCCAGAAGAGTAAGAAGGCAAACAAAAGTAATGCAGGTGATCCCTGCTTTGGGACCTTTTGGTGGAGCACAGGCGGGACCCACAGACTCCCTGTTCTGCACCGCTGGCATATTCTCTGAGTGCTTGCAGGTAGAGAATGCACCTCCAGGAGGACAAGGAGGAGGAGGAATAAAAGGCCTGCTGTGCATGATCTGCTAATCACTGTGGGTCAGATTCTGCACTTTGACACCGCACGTGACTCCTAATGACGTTAAGCACCAAGCACCCGAGCCATGACTGCCAGAGTTTATTATCAAAATGTGGCAAATGTCCAGACCATCTCTCCTGCCCAATCACACTTTTGAGCTTGAGAATAGCTTGGAATTGCTGCTTGCAACTGCAGGCCTGCTGATACAGGAGACTGGGTAAACCAGCTCTCCACCCCATCCACTGATGACTTGGAAGAAGAAATAAAACCAATAAATCTGAGGGTCATAACAGATACCGTGTTTTAAAGCTCAAATATGTCATCAGTATTCATTTAAATGCTGTTCAAATTAATTTGAGCATGGTTGTAATGAAACATTGCCACCTTTATTTTGCCATTGAAGAGCAGCACAACTGCACTTCTTATTTATTTAAAATATGTGGTTTCACCATATTGATTCAGCCATCTTAGGGCAAAGTTACTACCAGTGTGAAGAGCTTGAAGGCCACCAGGTAGTATAGTAAATAGGCATGAGTCAACAATGTGGGGCATGGTTTGAACTTGTCCTCAAGGGCGTGTGTTGTCATTGTGAAGGCCCCACTGGTACAGGTTTGAAGCACGGTGACCCTGTCCAGTTCAGAAATGTTTGAGAATTGACCAGGAAGAACTGCACTGAACATGCCTTGATTATGAGTTCACCATAGCCTCTACCTCTGTTATGTAAAATTGGGTAGTGGGGCAGTATTGAGAAGGTGGTAGGGTAGGTGGAGATGGATGAGGAAGTGGTAGGGTAGGTGGAAGGAGCAATGCAAGGAAAAATGACAGTGCTGAAATTGTAGTCAACAAGCTGAGGTGGAGGCAGTATGTATGCGTAGAAACCAGGCGGTATTTCCTGCTGTGTGCTAGTGATGGTTCTGAGTGGGTCAATCCATGGGCTCTGGGAACTTTTAATCACAGACAACAAACTGTGAGTTGGATGCACCAGAGAGGCTCTCGGGATCATTCGCACATCTTGTCTATAAATCACATGTCTCCTTGACCATCAGTGCACAGACGCTGTTGGGAACGGGGACTGAGACAGCCCTCACCACTAGGCCACAGAGCCGCTCAGCCCCTTGCTTGACCTCTCTCTGTATCTTGTGTCCTCTGCTATGCCATGGCCCAGCTGTGTGGGGAGTGACCATCTCCTATCTAGTCTGTTGCTCTATGGGGGCTAGGCCACCCTCCTGGAAGGCAGGAATTGGGAGTTCAAACCCCCTTGGGATGGAGTGGGACTGAGCCCAAGTGTCTTGCTACCTCAGTTATCGTGGTAACCACTAGGCCATTGCATTAAAGGCTGGACCTCCTCCATCCAGCAGTCATGTGTTCGAGTGGGAGGAACCGCAGCATCCATTCCTGGTGCTGAACTAAGTGCATCTGTATGCATACTGTCTGCTTCAGGATGGGACTTTCAGGGGATGCTAATTCTAGTTCCTGCATCCCAGCAAGACTCAGATTGGAGCAAATCAGCACAGATGGGCAGATCAGCAGAGCCTCCAGCCTGCGGGGAGGGAGACCTCTAACAGCTGAAGGTGTCTGCAGGGTTAGGGGCCACTGAGCAGACCCTTCTTGGATTGCAGGTTTGCACTGAGGTACCCAAAATTTACCTGAGTCCTGGTGGGATCAGGGCCTTCATGCTAACAAGAGGGAAAGTGATGCCTGTTAATGCCACGTAGGTAGCACTGCCCCCAGGCCTCTGGCTGAGATGGTGCATTCATTTGTTTTAAGAGGAACCAAAGGTATTTTATAGTTTCATAGTTGGTCGGGTCGGAAGGGACCTCAGCAGATCATCAAGTCCAACCCCCTGCCATGGCAGGAAAGAGTACTGGGATCAAACAACTCCAGCAAGGTGTACATCTAGCCTCCTCTATGAAGACCCCCAGGGTAGGAGCCAGCATCACTTCTCTAAGAAGTTGGTTCCAGACCCTAGCCGCCCTGACCGTGAAGTCACGCCTCCTGATGTCTAGTCTGAATCTCCCCTCTGTCAGCTCGTGACCATTATTCCTGGTCACTCCTGGCAGTGCTCGGGGAACAGGGACTCCCCCAGTGCCTGCTGGTCCCC
>NW_017728947.1:117075575-117077083 GCF_001723895.1 Crocodylus porosus | reverse complement strand
TAACATGCCTACATCCTGCCACATCTTAGTGTCATTAGCAAATTTGAACAGGATGCTCTTTACCCCTTTGTCCAAGTCACTGATGAAGATGTTGAACAGTGCGGGCCTGAGGACCGAGCGCTGGGAGACCCCACTGCCCACATCCCTGCAGGTCGAAAATGACCCGTCCACCACCACTCTTTGGGTGTGGCCCTCCAGCCAGTTGGCGACACATTTGACTGTGTAGGTGTCAACACCGCGGTCCCCCAGTTTTTTTAATGGGTATGGGGTGAGAGAGTGTGTCGAAGGCCTTCCGAAAGTCCAGGAACACCATGTCCACTGCTACCCCTGCACCTAAGGATTTGGTGATCTCATCATAGAAGGCCACCAGGTTGGTCTGACAGGACCTGCCATTAATGAACCCGTGTTCATTGCCCCTAAGCATAACTTCCCCTGCTAGACCCTCATGGACATGCGCCAGGATAACCATCTCAAAAAGTTTACCCAGGATTGAGGTAATCCTGGAAAGAATAATTGGCCTATAGTTGCCTGGGTCCTCCTTCCTCCCTTTTTTGAAGATGGTAACCACATTGATCCTCATCCAGTCCTCTGGTACCACACCAGAGCACCAAGAGTAAAGCTGTGCCAGGGTCCCACAATGACCTTAGCTAATTCCCTCAGCACTCAGGGGTGGAGATTGTCCAGACCAGCTGATTTAAGTATGTCCAGTCCCACCAGAAGTTCCCTGACTAGATCCTCACTTACCCTTGGCCTAGGTACGCCTCCCCCTTGGGTCTGAGGGGGGCCCAGTGGGGGGGGAGGGGCTGATCCAGTCCCTGCTCAGGAAAATGGAGGCAAAGAAGTCATTAAATAGGTTTGCTTTGTTGTCTGGTGTGACGACCAAATTTCCTAGCATATCTTGCAGGGGCCTCACGTTACCTATACCCTCTTTTTGCCCCCTATGTATTTAAAAAAGGACTTATTGTTGTCCTTGATCCAGTCCCATCTCTGCCTTCACCTTCCTGACTGCCCCCCTGCAGCTCTGAGCAGCCACAGTGTAGTCCTCCCTGGAGATGGCCCTTCCCTGCTATTGGGTGTGCACCTCCTTTTTAGCTAGGAGACATTCCCACATACTTTTGGTGAGCCATGGGGGCTTTTACACCCTCCTGCCCTCTTCGATCAATGTTGGGTTTACCTCCCTTTGGGCTTGGAGGATCGTGTCCTTAAGGAGGGACCACTCTTCTTGGAAACCTGGCTTCCCTCCCCTCCAGGACCTCAGTGCATCCCTGACTATTCTCCTTAGCTCATTGAAGTCCTCCGTCCTGAAGTCTAGGGCTGCTGCCTTGCTACAGGCCTTTGCCACCTTGCTCTGGATGGTGAATCCCAGCAGGCGATGATCGCTGTCACCCAGGTGGTCGAGCACCTGCAGCCCGCCCACCAGGTTGTCGTCAGTGGCCAGCACCAGGTCCAACAAGGTGTCTCCCCTGGTGGGGCTGTGCACCTCCTGGGTTAGATGGAGGTCCTGCATT
>NW_017728947.1:117066322-117075207 GCF_001723895.1 Crocodylus porosus | reverse complement strand
AGTTCCTCTTGCTTGTTTCCCATACTATGAGCATTTGTGTAGAGGCATTTGAGGCCTCCTGTGGATGTGTTCACTGGCCCCCTAATCTCAGCATTGCCCTGGCCCCTGTTGCTTACCTGTGTATATGTCCACTCGTCAGTCTAAACTGGGCTGTACTTGTGGGTGCTGCTTGGTTTAACGGTCCAAGGCTTCCTCCACCCTTGTCTTCCCCTTCCCCCGATGAGCCTAGTTCAAAGCCTGTGTTGTTTGTCCCTGACCTGTGTTGCTGACACTAACATCAGGTAGGAGGGTTACAGGAATCTACAGAGAGTTGGATCTAACACATATTTTCATCTTTAAACTGCTAATTAAGAAACGAGTCTTTGAAAAAATAAAGAAAAAACATATTTTGGTATAAAATTGTTTTCGTGTTTTCAAAGTGCACATGAGCGATATGAGTATGTTGCAAATACATGAATAAGGGATTTGTAATGGCGATTTTGGCATCGTCTTAGCTATGACACTGTTAAAAGTTGTTGTTGTGAGGCAGATGAATTGCATTTATTGCTTATGAGTAGCCCCGGCTCCACTACAGAATGGTTGGAAAGAAAAGTTTTTACAGCTCTACTAGATTTAATGGATTTGTGGGTTCAGCTGCACTTAAGTTGTGCCCTAAACAAAATCCAATTTATAGAGCTAATTAATTATCAGTATTTAGTAATGAACCATTTCCCAGACGTTTATGTTTGCTTGGGACAGAATAAAATAGCATGCCACTGCACAGGAACCCAATCCCATGGATGTGCTGGTGTGCACCAGGACTGGTATCCACGTGCATCAGTTTGCACTTCACAAAAGAGGAGGCTGTTAGCTGGCAATGGGCAATCACAGGTGGTGCGAAGGAGGCTTGCTTTCTGCAGCTTGACTCCTATCCTGCAAGCTGCTGGCACAACCTGACGAGACAATCTGCTCCAGCAGCAGGAGGAAGGGTCTGACTTCAACATGAGATAGGAGTTTTCTGAAAACAAGTTGTGTTAAAGAGCAACCCTGGACTCTGGAGGACAAAAGGCAATGCAGGATGGCATTATATTCTCCTCCAGCCAGCACTGAGACCCACGTGAGCCCACCTACTTTCCTAACCAGTGCTTCTGCCCCCATGCTGGATTGGGTGGAGGAGGATTCTCCTCCCGTGCAAGGCGCTGCACAAAGGAGTGAAGTGTGTTGAAGAGCATTTGCTTATCCTCATTCTGCAGATGAGGAGCCAGGGCACAGCAGGGCAGGGATGGCTCCCAAGAGGGACCCAGGTACTGGGTTGCTCAACCCTGCCTGGCCTCACCATGGGGTGGAACCTGCAATCCTGTTCTGGTCACCTGGGGCATTCTTACACATGCTCCGGGAGATATGGAGGCAGGGGAGAGGGGGGTGGCATTAATTAATGAGCCACGCTGATTAAAAGTGCCCAAGCATTATGTATATCAGTGTCCCCATGCTGGAAAATGGCAGTTGGGTGCTTTGAACTAAAGCACGTCAAATGATGTTTAGTTCAAAGCACCCCACTGCCGTTTTTCAGCACAGGGATGCTGATACACGTCATGCTAGAGTCTGCTGGAGCATGGTAATTTCCATGCTTCAGGAGAATTGAGTTTGCTCTGACGTGCTGGATTTCCCTGCATGTGTATAGGAGCTCCCAGGCTCCTTGGGCAGTGCAGGGGAAGGGAGTTAGATACCTCTGAACAGGCTCTGCCTGCTCCTCTACCCTCGGTCCATGGCGCTCCCACAGGCTCCCCCATTTCTTTCAAAGATCTCAGCAGGTCTCATGCTTTTCATTTTAAGCTGTGGCCAGGAGGCCTGGTCCTGGTGCAGCTGGTGGAGAGGGTGTCAGAGCCTGGCCCCAAGTATCCCCAGCCTGCAGAAGTCATTCTTTCTCTGCAAACCAGTTCAGCATGAAAACGAATGACTTACCCCTCTCAAACCTCTGGCAGAGGGACAACACCAGTTTTCCCATTAGGTCTGTGCAAGCCTGCAGGTATCTCCTCTGAATTTTCTTGGTGTGTGCCCTTCCTCTCTGCGTTGTTATCAGTTGAGGCTGGTTGCTTCTGGTGAGGGGGGGATGGCTGGGACTTTTGGCTATCTTGCTAGCTGTGAAGCCATCCTGACTGCTTTCTGGCTCCAGCCTGGTGGCAAGTTGTGCTCTGGATGTGCTGGGTGGGATGCAATAAACCCAGAAAGACGTGTTAAAAATAGCTTCTCAGGCAGAGCCATGCCTGCAGGCTGTAGGAATGGGATATACCTGGGATAAATGCAGCACATTCTCAAGCCAGTGTGTCTACAGCCCTTCACTCCCCTCTTCATGCCAGCAGCTGTATAACAAGGACAAGAGAGAGCAAGTGGCAGCCAAAATGACAACCAGACATACATTTGTACCTGGTTTATTATTTTTAACCTTGCTGCAGTCAGTAAGTCAATCAGCTTTGTCAAAATTTATAGCCCCCAAAACCTCACAGGAGGATGAGTGGATGTCATTTGAAGAGCTTCTGCTGCAGCTGATTTGCTGAGTGTCTGCTTCCCTCTCACCGTGTCTGATCTGCTGATAGATGGAGAATAAAATGTGTCATCTTTGTCAGCGCCAACACCCACTGCTCCTTGCATTAGGCAGCTCCTACCGTTATTAACTTCCCTCCAGAATCTCGTCCAGATTCCCTGTGACAGAGAGGCACTAAATAATATTATTGTATTATGGTGCTAGAGATCTCATTCTGCTGCAGCCTTCATCCACCTTTGCAGCCACTGAGATTGTGAAATCTTCTTCTGCCTTCTTCGCCATTGTGGCTGTGTAGACCCATGGCTGCGGGCTGGGCAGAATTAGTATAGAGGTTGCCATCTGCTGTCCCTACCCCATCCTGGTGGTGCTGTCAGTGCTTGCTCCATGACGGCTTATTCTTCAGGGTTACCCCTACTTAATTCACAGCTAACCTTCCCTGAACGTCATTTCACTATCCACCACCTATGGATGTGCTGGTGCAGCTCTGCCAACCATCATGGAAGATTCCTGTGCATGATTTCTTTTATCATGGGGAAGCTGCTGTCTTGGCTTCCTTGCCATGGGATAAAGGTCTCATTTTGCCAAGAGCCGTGTGGAAGCTGATGTGAAGTACGGCTGTGCGAAATTTCACCGGCCGTTTCATTTTGATGCTGTTTCGACTTGTTTGGGTCTCAAAACAGCAACATCAAAATAAAATGAAGGGCTTTGAAACAGTTTCGAAATGTTTCAATTTGCCTTGTTTTGTTTCAAGGCTTTCAAAATGTTTCAAAGCTCAAGCTGGGCTTGCCTGCACGGAAACAGAAACTAAGGAGAGGAAGGGGGCGGGGGGGGGGGAGGACTGCTCTCACATTAACTGTGTAGCTGGCCAGTGACTGTCATTCTTTCCTGAGGTCCCTGCCAATCCCAGTGCTCTAGGGGAGGGACGGAAAATACACACAGTCACACGTCATGAGTTTTTCTTGTCAGCAGCCTGAGGTGCAGTTTCCCAAAAACCCCTGCACCTATCTCCTTGCAACTTGGCAGGCTTCATGGCCTCAGAAGGGGCTACCATCCCTGCAGGTTTCATGCAATTAAGGCCATCAAGTTATAGGCAGTTTCATGCTTTCCCATTATAGCCTCTGGGCAAAACGGCGAAACTTAACAAAACAGAACGGAACAGCGGTTTCAAAATGAAACAAAACTCAAAATGAAACAGTGTCCTGATGAAACAGCAAAACAGAAGTCAGAACGAAATGGTGCTGTTTTGCACAGCTCTAGTGCAGCACTTCACCATGATAAAAGAAATCACGCACAGGCATCTTCCATGAAAACAGCTTTAGCACATTTGTCAAGCCCTTTGCTGACCAGGTAGTGACAATAATGAGAGTAGGGTTGTGAGGCCTGGAAGCTCCTAGTCATGAACTGGCATGACGGTGGCACTTACAAGATGGTCATCTAGCACTTGGATGAGGCGGAAGTGAGATTTGGCAGCTGTAACAGATTAAGCAGCCCTCTTTAGGGCTACATGGGGAGGGAGCTAGAAAAGTTTCCCTAAACATAGCTTGTTTAATACAATCTTCGGCATTTCTTCCTAACTGTATAAGTGATTGTGATCACTTTTACTGCAGCCAAAATCAACAAAGACACGCAATCAATTTTGGGACCTGGAAGATCAGGACCGTCATGGAAATTCCTAATAGGGGATGGCCAGAGGGCTTCACGGCAATCACAGCTGAAGATCTCAAGCAACACAACAATGATATTGCTGCACTGAGCAAGACATGGTGAATGGGAGATGGGCAGCTCAAAGAACAGCGGTGGCTATACCTCCTTCTGGAGGAGTAAACAGGAAGGAGAACACCGACTTCACAGATTTGGTTTTGCTATTAAATATGAACTCATAACCCAACTCAGTGAGTTTCCTAGTGGAATTAATGAGTGCTTCATGACTCCCTCTCAAAATGGTAAGCAGCCAATATGTGGCTGTCATTAGCATGCTTACCCCTACTCTTGATGCCATAAACAAAACCAAGGAGAATTTCTATGCCAACCTTAACCAAGCTCTCTCAGACATTGTGGAGGGAGACAGGGTTATTCTGGTTGCTGTTTTCAACACCAAAGTTGGAAGAGACTCAAACTATCAACCAGTCATGATCCCTAATTTACTATACGGAGCTGAGACATGAACAATGCACAGGAGACTCCTCAATTTTCTGGAGAAGTACTATCAATGCTGCCTGTGGAAGATCCTTCCAATCTAGTGGGTAGACAAATGTACCTGAACTCCCTCTCACAAGAAAACACCATGTGCATCATAGTGATGATCATCCAACATCAACTTTGCTGGGCCAGTTACATCATCTGGATGTCCAACTTCAGACTCCTGAAGTAAGTTTTATTCTCCCAGATCAGCCCAGGCATATGCTCAAGAGGAGGGCAGAGAAAGCATTTCAAGGACATCCTCAAGGCCATCTTGAAAACATGTTCACACTGACATCAGTTCATAGCAGACTATTGCCCAGGACCACCCCAAATGGGAGAAGAGTCTGCTGCAAGGACCTCAGTACTTTGAAACCTCACAACAGCAGCAACAACAGCAACAACAACAACAACAACAACAACAACAGTAGATGGAAAAGCAAGAGCAGCAGAAATAGTGGGTTGCAGCCAGAACCAAGAACCCAGAGGCACCCACATCACATGGAGACACAGGCCTGAGTTGCAATAAAACATGTCAATTCTGGATCAGCCTTGTTAGCCATCTTCAGATGCACAGATAAGACAATTATAGAAGGCAATCATCCTTGACTGTGAGAAGCTGCTAGTGTGGATGACTGTGCTGCTAAATTCACATGCTTTCATGCAGTTGTGGATGGGGTTTGCACAGTCAGATAGTGACATGCCATGCATGACATGGAGTCTGGGTCTAGGTGTGAGCAGCATGACATCCCTCTGGGGAGCACAGTCTCTTTTGGTGCTGATTGGTGGAAAAGAGAGGTTCTCCATGCCCCATCCCCTTCAATGTGATTTGTTTCTCAGAGCAGCAGGGGCTTGCCATTGTGATCCCAGGGATCTCTGCTGCTGTTTGCATTTGTGTGGGCTGTGGGGAAAGGCTCCATGTACCTTCCCTCCTACCCTTCACACTCTTGCAGGGACCAGAACATGTTGTGACATCATTTAATTCAGAGTGAAAATTAGGTGCTTACTTTTAATAGGGAGAGCAATTAGCCACTGAAATGCCTCAGGCTGATAGGTGAAGCACCCTAGGCAGGGCAGGTAAAGACAATGCCAGCTGCCTGCTAATGCAAAGCACTTAACATAATGAAGGTGTAAACTCCATGAGATCCTTTTGTTATCGTCAAAGTTCAGTTTGTTATCATTATGCCCAGTGATTCCTGTACAATTATGGTAAGTCTCATCCAGATAGAAGTGATGGCACCATGAACAGGAAGAAAAATAATACCACTTTTCCCCCATCTCTAGTTGGTGCAGCTTTACAAAACAGTAGGAATTGTGCCACTTGGATTCCTCTGCAAGTCTTGGACGAAAGTGCACTGTGTTAGCACTGTGTTAGTACGAGTTGGTCCAGTAATGGAACCAAAAAGTTGGAGAGAGAAGTGTTTGGATTGATCCTCCCTCCATCCTTTTCTCCTTGAAATTTCCCTCACCAAAATGGAAAACTGAAAAAATGTTATAATCCTGGGGGAAATTAACATATTTTTTCCCCCTAAATGAAACAGTTCATTTTCATTTTGGGAACTGTAACACCACTAAAGCATGGAAATCAAGGGTTTGTCCTAAGTACCACTCAAAAACTCCAGGGACAGGAAGCACTACCTTTATTCCCAGTGTTTTGGACACTTCCTCAGTATTCCCTAAGGGAATTTGATTCCACCTCTCCCACTACCAGGAGAAGTGTCCTAACTACTGTGCTACATGGTATGGTGGGTGGGACTGTTTTAATCTTTCTGATTGGAAATGTTCTGCTTTGCATGGAGTAATTCAATATTTTTTTGCAGCAGGGATTAGGATGATAGTGTCATCCCACTCCAGTTCAGTGTTGGGACCAGTAGGGTCTCCCAACATCAGCTGAATGCAGTTAAACCTGCATTCCCCATGTCTCAGGTGTAACCAGTAGTTCCCAAATTGGAGCTGCAGTCCTATCTGGCTTATGGAGACTGACAAGTTGCATTGCAAACTCCACAGATATCCAGTTAAAGTGAATGGGCTCAGACTGCAAATAAGGTTGTGGGTAGTCCTGAGCAACCCAGAAGTAGGGTCACAACCCCACTGTGCTAATTCTGAACTGTTGGGCAAAGAGGAGGGACAACTACTGCTTTATCGTCCTGTTTAAAGTCAACCAATCTCACATTTTTTTTATGAATAAATAAATGCAGGGGTAAATGCAGCTCTGCTGATGAAAAGGATGGCAGTTCTTCAATAGCTAAATTAAATTCAACGAGGAGAAGTGGAAAGTCCTGCACTTGGGTCAGAACAGTTGTTTGCACAAATACAGACTGGAGAAAGACAGGCTAGGATGTGGTACTGCCGAAAAGGCCCTGGTGAAATAGTGGACGACATTTTAATAGTAGTCAACAGTGTGCTCTTGTTGCCAAAAACAAGCCAACAAAATGGTATGCTGTATTAACAGGAGTGTTGCTGGCCTATCAAGGGCAGCGATTCTTCTGCTCTGTTCATCACTGGTGAGGTCTCATTTGGAGTCCTCTCTCCAGTTTTAGGCAGCAGCACCCACCCAAAAAAAAGTTGTAGACAAATTCATAAAGTCAAGTGAAGAGAAACAAAAATGATTAGAGATCTAGGAAACATGTCTTACAAGAACAGGTTGGATGACTGAACTGGTTTGGTCTGGAGAAGAGGCAGTTGTGAAGAAGATGGTGATAAACTGTGTGACTACAGGGGCCAGAACAAGGAGGAATTGTCTTAAGTGACAGCAAGGGGAATTTATTTTCAGCATTTGGAAGCACTTCCTCACTATGCAGGTGGTTATGGCTTCAGAAAGATTAGAAGAGAGGCTGAGGGTTAGGGTTAGGACTGAGGAACGTCCTTGCAAATTTTTGTCAAGACAAGATCAGACAGAAATGTCAGAATCAGATTCCACCATCGTGATTCATGGGTTTCCCTTTAGTGACTGAGTTATTTTAATGTGTTCAGGGACTGGGGGAAGGTGTTGTGCCTTATCTCTTAGAAACTACCAGCTACTGTGGGCCAAAGCTATATGGTTATTAAGTACTTCCACCTGCAAAGAATACCTTTGCTCTGTGAACTGTGTTGGTTTTGATTTCATATTCTGAGTATTTGTAAAAGTATTGGTATTGAACTAGAAAGCTTTAAATGGTCTTGAGGGTGCAGTTTAAAAGAAAAGGCACTAATTTAATGTAGCCTTTAATGTGTTATATTAAAAGAGTGGCTAATAGCAGTCTATATCTGAAAGGGAAGAGTAGAGAGCAGGGATATGAATTCTTTGCAATGACTGCATATGAAAGCATAGTCTAATTAGCTAAATACAATAATAATGTGTTGAAATATAGATGTTAGGGCACTAGGGATTTTTTTTTTTTTAAATAAGGTCATCTCAGTAACAAATTACTTAACTGATGAGGGTATTGTATCCTCCCTGTTTTAGTTATGGGGCAAATTGTCTAAGAGGCTATTCTTCAGTGACTGAACAGATCATGGTGACAGGTGCACACCATGGACCTAGCACAAGCCTAAGTTTTGTGAATAATATGTACTTAAGTTTGTACATCAAGGATAGACAACCTGTCACACAGGCAACTTCTGTGTGTAGCATGTGGGTAGAGGGCAGATAGGACAGGGAGCAGAAGGCAAAGCAGCAGATCGGGCAGGAAACACAGGTCAGGGAGCAGAAAGATGAGCAGGAGTTTGGATAAGGGAGAGAGATTGAAGTGGCACTTGGGGCATGGGAGCAGGTCAAGGCTAACGTGTGGCATGCCATAAAAGTTTGCCCCTCCACCATTGTATATAATCAATTCACTTGTACATAAGCCATAAGCAGTAGCCTGGAAGAGTAGAATAAGAATCTGTTAATCAAAGACATTAGATTATCTTATGACAAGTGTGAATAACTCATTTTTTGAAAGTGCTTAATAGTTAAAATGAGGATTTTTTTTTTTTGCTTTTTGATAAGAATTGAATTGTGTGTAGTCGGCTAGAATCCAGCTGAAATAATCATGTGTCTCTGTTATCTGAATATGGCAGAAACAAAAGATATATCTTGTGCGGAAAAGAAATGAAAAGGGGAGTAAAAAGTGCTCTGGAGGTGCGAACCCACAAACACAGAGGAAATGGAAGTTCACCAGAGCACCCCAAGGGATGACGAGGTCGAACGGTCACAAACTCCTGC
>NW_017728947.1:117052690-117066222 GCF_001723895.1 Crocodylus porosus | reverse complement strand
CCAGCTGACTTCCTGCCCTTTGGGCAGGGGGCTGGACTCGATGATCTCCCGAGGTCCCTTCCAGCCCTGATGTCTGTGAAATCTATGAAAACCACATGTTGTCAGCCTTGGCCATTTTCAAGGGATGTATGCTAAACTTGAGAAATGTGGTAAAAGCAGGAAGCCCCAAAACTTTCCCAGATGGTGAGAAAATGAAAGAAGAAATCCTCTCTCCCTGAAGTGTACTTTTCATAAAGGCACAGACCTCAGATAATTGGCACCTTCTAAGTCCATAGAAAAGCTGGCTCAATCAACTTCCCACAGTTTCAGAAAAAAAGAAAAAAAAAGAAGTGTGAATAAAACCAATGCCAAAATATTTAAAATAAGACACACTTAAATATTGGGTGTAAATGGGGGTGAATAGAGGAGAGGGCATTTTCATTTGGTGTACAGAAAAGGGTCATCATGAAGGGAATTCTTGTCCATGGTCTTGTAGGTATTTCAAGCAGACTGCGATCCCTTTATCACGTGGGTTGTTAGTGTCCTGTCATAACCATTGACTTACCTGGATGCAAGTATTGCCTTCTCCAGGAGGCGGTTAATGTTGTGGATTTTCTTGAGGAAATCTTGTAGCAAAATTGCTCCTTGAGCAATGAATGGTTTCTGTGAACCCTGATAGTGAGAATAACACAGTTGGGTATCAAGGGTTTGCAAAACTAAGATTTCCTTGTTGGCGTGTCTTGGAGAACAGGTAAAACACTCCTGAAGTGGGAGAATGGGGACTTGTTTGTGAAGCCTTTGCTGGAAGCTGCCAAGGGAAGACTTCCATGACTTATTGGAGTTCAAGGACAAATACTGAGGTAGAGGTCTGCTTGAGTCCTCCAGATTTTTTGGTGTGGCATAGTTTTTTGTGAGCCTTGCTGATAGATTCATAGTTTCATAGCTGTTAGGGGCTGGACGGGACCTTACAGATCATTGGGTCCAGCTCTCCTGCATGTGGACAAGAAAGACTGGTGGAGTCAGACGACCCCAGCAAGGTGGGCATCCAAACATGTTTTGAAGATTGCCAGGGTGGGTGACTGTATGAAGTGCCCAGAACTGATGTGGTCTTTATGGCTGTGGGGCCCATGGCTCCTTCTTTATCTTTTGGTTTGACCACAGGTCCAGCTCTTGAATCTTAGGGCCTACATGGCTTTTCTCTTTCAAGGGGCGGGATCGTGGTTGTGTCTGCTGATGATTTACTTGTTACCTTTCTTCCAAAAACAGTCAGTCAAATCATCCCTGGTGCAGTTTCATCCTGGTGAATTCTTGATGAGTCTGCAGTGTTTTCCAATTCTTCTTCTTTTTTTTCTTCACAGTATCTGGACCCTGATGTTCCCAGGATGGTTGGGACTAGGACAAGCAGAGGAAGGTGAACACGAGGAATGCTGGCATGGTGGGGATACTGAACAAACTTTTCTGAATCCCAGAAAGCTCCTTCCTTTCAAAGTCTGGAATGACAGCATCAGATATGGTACTGATTTTGATTCACTTGGGATGCAGAATCATAGATGGCAATACACTTATTAGCAAAATCTGTGTGGCTGAAGCATTCCCTTGCTAAGTTTATTGATGCTGGTGGGGATGGTTTGGCAACTGGGAATTCACCTGCCAAATGCCACAATAACATTTCAGATTTATAAAGGTTGAGAACTGCACGTCCTCTGCAACTGTTTTCAGAGGGAAGATGATTTATCGTTATAAATCACAGGGATGAGACATATAATCATTTTTTATGAAACGAACAGAGAATAAATCAGATGCTGAATGTAATGCAAAGAAATACTAGAAAAACGATGGGCCAGGTAATGCGGAAACATGGCAATCTGGCAGGAACTGAGTCTCTGTAGGACAGTAATAATAATGATAACTAGTCTTTGTGCTGGACTGGATGGGAAGTTTTTTTTCTTTTCTTACAACTTCTGTTTCTATATTATTGACTAATTTGATTGGGATCAGAGCATAAGCTATGGCCAGAATGGTGGCTTATTGAAAGGAGAGGAAGTGCTCTATGTCATGCCATTAAATGAATCCCATTTCATGCAAGGGAAGATATTAGAAATCTTTGCCATGGGGGCAGAAGTATGGAAGTCCAGGCTTCAGATCTGTATTGGCGCCAGTAGCCATCCACTGCATCTCGCAAGTTACTTCTTCTCTGGTTCTGGTATGTTCGTATTCAGGAGAGAAACCTACTTCCCCTCATTCCTCTTCGTGTCTGATTTGTGTGGGGGCTACCTTTCTGCTTCTACAAAAAGAGGTGCATTAGCATCCCTGTTCTTGGAAGCTGGGCTTCTCCTTCCAAATAAACATGGAGGTAATGAGCACAGGGAGTGGTCATTGCCATTCTCCTTCTGAAATAAGCAGAAGCTCCATGAGCAAGATACCCAAGGCCTTGTACAGGAGTTCATTTCTAGCTGGAAGAATTTCTGTCAGAATCATGTTGCAAGAGAAATAACCCTGGAGCTGGAGAGGACGTGTGTTTCTACATGGAGCGTATCACAGGGCCACCCCCATCCTTAGGGGAGCCCATTGCTTTGCTTGGCTGTCCTCCCCATGTCTGGGAGAGGGGCAAGCTGTCAGTAAGTCATTGGCAATCATTGAAAATCAGCAGGTGCTAGAAGCTAGAGGTAGTGATAGGATCCAGAATGACAGCATAGACTGGACAAACAACCTGCAATGAATCAGATGAGATTCAATGTGGACAAGTGCCAACTCCTGCATTTGGGATGGGATAATTGCTTGCACAAATACAGACTGGGGAATGATTGACTAGGCTGGAGGACAGCAGAAAAGGACCTGGTGATTACAGTGGGCCATAAACTGTATACGAGCCAACAGTGCAAGAGTATTGCAATAGTGTTCTTGTTGCCAAAAACAAAACAAAAACAAAAAACAAACAGCATCCAAGGTTGTATTGAAGGTCTGTCACTTGCAAACCAAGAGCAATGAGTCTTTGACTTTATTTGACTGTCGTGAGGTCCTCTTTTGGGCCCCACGCTACAAGAACATGGGCAGTTTGGAAATAATCCAGTGCAGACTAAATCATTAGCAGCCTGGGAAACAAGACTTATGAGGAAAGCTAAAAGAGTTGCATGATTTAGTCTGGAGAAAGAAGGAGGAGGGGGGATTTTATAACAGTTGGCAAATCCCTGCAGGGTGGTTACAGAGAGGAGGGAGATGGGCATTTCTCTGTGACAGTAGGGGACAGGAACAATAGCCTTAAGCAGAAACAGATGAAATTTAGATTAGAGAAGAGGATTAGGCTCCAGCCCTGGGAGAATCCACCCCCCATCCCATTGTTAAAAGAGGGGGAGATTTTTCTACGGCAGGAACCCCATAGAGATCTCTAACAGCTCGCCCCGGGAGGGCTGTCATGGAGCCAGTGCTCTCCCTTCCTCCTTTCCTCTGCCTTGGAGGGTGCAAGAGGTGGAAGATCTTCCCCGTAGAAACCCATCTCACTTCCTTGTGAAACAGCCAGAAATCCCTTGAACAGCTCTTTTCTCTGTGCCGGGCTCTTCTCCTGGCACAGGTATGCCGCCTGGCCAGGTCCCAAGTCAGAACTAGAAGCATCACTAGGGGGGTCAAGCCAGGTACTGGCCCAGGGCACTTCTCTCCCAGGACTCATTGCCAAGGTGGGTGTAGCTCTGCACTGCCTGGCTGTAGGAGCCCACAGCCAGGCATGTATCTGGGGGCAGAAAGGGCACCCCCCAGGGAGGCTTCCCTATGTGAGGCACATCCCTGTGGCAATGGGGAAGGAGGGAGAGAAGAGAGCACCAGGAGGGGTCCCGCATTGGCTGCAGTGTGCTGCTGTAGGAGTAGCTGCAACAGCAGCAGCTGCTGCCTGAGAAGAGACCCATGCAGTAATACTAATCCTGCTCTCCAGTGCTCAGCACGACCTCTCTCTCCCCCGGGCGCTGAAAGAGATGGCTACTTCTCATGATAGCTCCAGTGCATTTCTCCTTCCCCCTCAGGCCACTCATGGAGTCTATGGAAATGATTGGTCTCCCCAGAGCAGCTTAAAGATGGTATTGGCAACAACAATTCCAGTCTCATGGAGGGAAAAATCCTAGTTGAAGGCCTTGCACCGGTGCCGAGAGAATGGTGAATAGCTGCAGCGGCAATGGCACCATATGACTGCCCATTACAAGGTAACCATTGTAAAGGCCAAGCTCCAAGCAATGGCCTTAGCTAACAACGGTAGCTGTCTTTATTTTTTCTCCTTGAAAAAGGTTGGGTTTTTTTTCTGTCCTTTTCTTTTCTTCTTTGTGCATCCCCCTTTCTTGTGGCTTTTCCATGTCCTTCCTCTATGCTTCTGCTATTCTGCTTCAGCAACTTTGTTGCCACATTCTTGTTGTTTTCCTCCTTTCTTTCCTCTCCATTGCAAGTAGTGGTTGGCATATGATCATTCAGGGACATGAGAAATGGTAGAGTGAGGAAGTGCCTTTTTTAGACCAACCAAGGGCTCACTCCTACCCTGGGGGTCTTCAAAAGGAGGCTAAAAATCACCTAGCTGGGGTCATTTTACCCCAGAATCCTTTCCATGGCAGGGGGTCGGACTTGATGATCTGTTCAGGTCCCTTCCAACCCGACCAACTATGAAACCATGAAACCTTCTCCTCTGGATTACTTAGAGCATAAATTCTAGCCCCTTTCTCACCTCTAATTTCTCTCTGCTTCTGGGTATTGCAACTAGCAAGGGACATAAAAGGCAATAAAAAGGGATTCTACAAGTTTGTCAAGAATAGGAGGGAAACAAAAGAAGCCATCAGTCCCTTATGAAATGCGGAAAGTAATTTAGCTACAGGTAATGCACAGAAAGTTGAAGTATTTAATAATTTTTTTTTTCTTCAGTCTTCACAAATCATGTCAGGTAAAAGAGAATGTGTGCAGTTCAAAGCAAAGAGAAAGAAGAAGACAAAGAGCCTAGAGTAGAAGAAGAAAACAAGAATTACTTAGCGAAGCTAGATGCTTTTAAGGCAGCAGGGCTGGAAGGGATGCATCTGAGCATATGGAAGGAATTGGCTAAGATAATTTTGAAACAATTAACTATCCTCTTTGAGACCTTGTGGAGGTTGGATGAGAGCCCACATGATTGCAAAAGGGCAAATATAGTGTCCATCTTTAAGAAAGAGAAGAAAGGGGATCTGGGAAAGTACAGACCAGTCAGCCTGACCTCAAAACCTGGAACTATTTTCTTCTGTGATAATGTGATAGGCTCCATGGATGGGAGGAACAGTGGATGAGATGTACCTTGACTTAGCTTTTTAATGACAATGTAATGGGAGACACTGTCAAAAGCCTTCCTAAGGAAACACAGGCTAGATGAGAGTACTGTAACATGGATATGCTGGCTGGATCATTATGCTCAGGAAGTAGTCCTTGATGGCTTGATGGCTAGTTGGGTGGACTATCAAGGGATCTGCCTTGGGTCTTCTGTTGTTCAATATCTTCATTACTGATTTCGATGATGGGATCAAGGGCACGCTTAGCATATTTGTGGATGACACCAGGTTGGCTGGAATTGCAGATACACTGGAGGATAATGATAGGATCCAGAACGACCTGAATAGTCTGGACAAATGTCCTTATTGAATCTCATCTGATTCATTGTAGGCCAAGTTTCCAGTCCTGCATTTGGGATGGAATAATTGCTTGCACAACTACAGACTGGGGGATGATTGGATAGGCTGAAGGACTGCAGAAAAGGATTTGAAGATTACAGTGGGCCTTCAGCTGTATACGAGCCAATAATGCAAGAGTATTGCAATAGAGCTCTTGTGGCAAAAATAAAAGGCCAACAGAATCCAGGGTTGTATTAAAAGGGCTGTCACTTGCAAATCAAGGGAAATGAATTTTCCACTGTATTCAGCTCTGGTGAGGCTTTGCCTGGAGTCCTGTGTCATGTTTTGGGCCCCACACTTGAAGAACATGGTCAGTTTGGAAAGAATCCAGTGCAGAGCAATTAAATTCACAGGCTAGGGACAGGAGTTGCACGTAAACTAATTTAAGTGATCAGAAACTGATTTAAACTTGTAATAGAACAGAAGCTTAGTGCACACAAACATGTTTCAAAATGGCTGAAACTGGTTTAAGATAAATCTGGTTGAATGTAATATCAGACTTAACTGATTTGGGTCAAACCAGTTTATGGAACTTCTGTCCCAGACACCTTCCTGGTTTAAGTTAAATCAGAGTCCTCTAGCCTCCCAGCATGCTTTGCAGCCCTGGACTGGGCTGTGCTGTCTGCTCCAGGGAGCAGGGCTGGCCCCACCCCTTTGCTCCCTAGATGGAGCAGTGAGATTCTAGCAAGTGGTGGGGGTAAGCCCCAGCCCAGTCCACCCCCACTGCACGCCCCCAGGCAAACCCTGGATGGGGTCTGGGGCCAGGGAGTAGAGTTAAACACCCATGTCCCTGCTCAAACTTACTGCTGGCTACAGCTATGGACTACAAATCCCAGAAGCACCTGTAAGCAGGAAGAGGAAGTGATAAGCAACCCTGCAGAGTCCTGTTGTTGTAATTCTGGACTGCAAATTCCAGAGACCTCAGAGAGCAGCAGGAAAAGGAAATGAACACACTGTCAGAAAGCCATGCTCTAGCACCCCCAGCTTCTGGCCTGAGCTACTGCAGGCATGTGACTGCATTTCCTGAATCAAAGGTAAATGGCTGTTTACTTCTGTTTCAATTTAATCTTTGCAATTTAGACCAACTTGAAAAAAACTGAATCAATTCAGCCCCAGACTTTTTGACTGTCTGCATCTATCCATAGAGACTTGGGAAACAAGACTTATGAGGAAAGTCTAAAAGAGCTAGGGTGATTCAGTCTAGAGAAAGAAGGATGAGGGGGCATTTCATAACAGTTTGTAAATACCTGAAGGGTGGTTACAAAGAGGAGGCAGATGAGCTTTTCCCTGTGATGGTAGGGAGCAGGACTAGGAATAATGGCCTTAAGCAGGAACAGAGGAAATTTAGACTGGAGATGATGAGGTACTTTCTGACTCTGCAGTGGAACAGGCACCCAGAAAAGTTGTGAAACACCCACCCCTGGAAGTTTTCAAGAGCAGGTTGGACAAACACTTGGCTGGGATGGATTAGTCAGGGATGAACCTGTCTTGAGCAAGGGGCTAGGCTTACATGGGCTTGTGATTTCCCTTTCTGTCCTACTTTCCTTTGATCCTTTGTTGCTTCTACAACATCCTACACTGATATCTGTGTATTTCTTCAAGGACTGAGAGTCTTATCTCTCCTCTCCACTGCCTGCCTTGGTACTGATCCTGCCACCTACTCCCTCCCCACTCCCAAGTTCCTCTCTCTTGGCTCCCCTATCCGTGCCATCTCCTACTGGCACCTGCAAACAATACTATAGCTAAGCATCCATTTCCACTTTTAGTTCTCTAAGATTCTCTGTTCTGCTTTAGGTTTTTGAAAGGAGGGGGCTCTACCCACCAACAATGTGTTTTTGTGTTGCCACTGAAGTATTGGGTTAAAAATACTGGGCGTTTCTGTATGTAGGAGTATAGTTACCTCACCTGAGTGCACAATGTATGCACTCAGCCTGCTACTCCCAACCTCCCTGTGTCCTCTTTGCCTTTCCCAATCTTCTTTTTGGTTTAATTTTAAGGTGCAAAATGACGTGTTGGTGAGAGGAGCACTTCAACGTGACTTAGTGGAAAACAGTGTATAGCACTTCTATTCCAGTGAAACTCAGCCTGATGCTTGCAGACCCAGTTTGCTTCTGGCTATGCTGATGTCAACAAAAGTTTATTACCTGCCCAAAGCCTGATCTGCATTGTATCTGTGTCCTAGCGTGCTCTATAATCAAATTAGAAAACTCCATAGCTACTGGCAGGAAAATAATGCGATGCTGTATTAGTAGTTCACATCTGTGTTGGGTTTCTAGGAAATCATTAAACTGACTTTGGAGTCCTTACTATCCCAATGATAAAGCATACTGCAGGGTGCTCAATTTACATGCATGCAACTTTAATAAATGATGTTACAGTAAATCTAAAAGCACACTAATCAGTTAGAAACAATTATAGCCTAAACTCATCAGTGATGTAAACGCTGGTCGAAGTTGCTCTTTGGGTGTGAGTGAGTCAGAAGCAGGTGGAAGTGCCAAAATCTAAATCTGCATCAATTTGACAGTTGTCAGTTGTGTAAAAAGAGTGCAACTCCCCTTAGTCACCTAAAATCCAACAGACGGTGGGAAAGTTATAGATGGAAAAGGAGTGAGAAAGAGAGAAAGTGAACTAGCACAGAGAAGCCAAGACAAAGTTACAGACATCCTGCACAACAGTTTTACTGGGAGAAGCCCTCAAAGAGAATACATCCTGCCCCAGAGTCAGATATAGGCCGATAGCACGTGCTTTCTACATTAATACTGCATTTGTGTGGGTGTGGGTGTGGGTGTGGGTGTCACATGTGACTCTTTTGGGCCCTTCCAAAGGGCCTTACAATGTTTTACAAGTGGTCTCTCTCGCAGGAGAGCTTTGAAACAACCCCAGTAACAACTCCCAACACTAAATTAACTGGGAACAGTGCCTGCAGACTTGCCATTTCTTTCCTGTGTTTCTGACATATCATCAGCCTGAAAGGCCTCATAATTGAAGAAATGCAAATCTACAATACACCACTTCAGATGAATTACAATCTGTGAGTCTCCACAGCAAAACCTGGTCATTTCGGTGTGATGACAAATGTCATATCTGCCCAGGCTTTTCTTTATTATTTAAGTACAGGTAATTCTTTTTGATTAACACTTAATTTCAGCAACAAGAATTCGAAAACCCAGAATGAAAGTAATGAAAGACACAGAGATCAGATCAAAAGTATCGACTGTGCTGGGGAAAGCTGTGGATAAACTTTCATATTCCCAGGCTCCTCTGGTGTTTTCATGGACATTTAGGCTAAGCTCCAAGAAAGGAAACGATCTGATGCTGACATGGCGGTGTAGTAATTTGCTTTCAGCATAAAGGTCAGTGCTTTATTTATGTATTCTCTGTGACCATTGTCCCCATGGGTATGAAGTTTATGATCTGGTTGGTTATAATGATCCATCTGCTTATTTTCCAAAACTATTAGAAATATTTTCATAAGATTTATTTCATCCTGGTATGACAAATGCTGTGTTAGTGACTTTCCAGAAAGAGAAAAGAAAATAATTGGTGCTTTTCCGTATCTCCTTAATTTCCTTCTAGCAGCTTGACTAAGGAAGGCAGGTAGGAAAGAGATGGGTCCTGTGCTCACTCCTAGGCCTGCAGGGAAGAGAGAAGGGAACATGCGGCATCATCCCAGACAGACATGGGCTGGGCTCTCCAGTATACGGTCCGAGGGGCTCCAGGCCTTGGTGCTGCCCAGAGCTGCAGTCAGTGTGGTGCGCTGAGCTGCAGCAAAGTCCTGGCTGCATCCACTTGGTGTAAAGTTTTCTGGGAAACTCCTCTTTGGGCCAATTAAGCCAGATACCTAGCCCCTTTAGCCATCATTAGGCCTCCCCTGTGCTAGCTTTACCAGCACTCGCTCCCTGCCTTTGCATCCACCTGCAAACACACTGCTCATCACCTTGGGTGGTATCTCCAGCACCGCACATTCCTGCCCTGTTTTTTTTCCCCAGGCTAGAGGTTACCCCAAGCCCCTGGGCATCACTGGGACTCAAGAATATATTAACGGGAAGATCTGCACAGCACCGCTCCGGTCAGGAGAACTGGCTCATCCATGAGCCAGACACAACCCTTTGGGAGGTTTAACTTCACTTGCATATTTTAGGGCACGGGATTTATAGGATGGCGCTGCTTTAAAAGCAGGGTGGGAAATGTCCTGTATGACACAGTGTGTCAGCTGTTCCCATGTAACTCTTGTCTGTCCTTTCCCCCTGTACAGTAAGTGAAGACCAGGTGCAGTAATTTACCCCTGGAGATCACGGTCTGGGGTATAAATTAGTGCCATTTACCTTCCCTCGCTGGGGAGCCGGAGCAGATGAACTGAAGGGTCGTGCCTGATTCAGACGCCGTCTGGGAGCTCTCCCCACCCTGTTTTAAAGCCATGCGACTCTTTTGTGCCTTCAGGCCCCTGAGATGACCTGACATTTTTTTCTGGGCTGGTTCGATGTGCAGTGTATTATATGCAGTATACACGCTGCAAAGTCAGCTCCAGGTTGATGGGATGTCTCAGGATCCCAGTGGCTCAATGTGTTCCCCTCCACCACGTGCTGGCTATACTGTGCAGTCCTCCTTACTTTGTAGTTCCCCTGGGTTTCTGTGTCACAGCCGCAGTAATCACACATGTAAACGCTTTGCCTTCCCCCATTTCTGTGCTGATCATCCCAGTCTCACTCTGTGGTTTCATTGGAAGTGACTGGTCCCCATCTCTGCCACTTCCATGCATTTAGCTTGCAAAGTCGGACAGCCTGAGTCGCAGCCCCCCTTGCTGAGTCCTCCCAGACTCCTCCTGCCTGCCAGGTCCCTGCTATCCGTTCCTCACGCTTGTGTCCAACGAACAGTTTCTTTGCAGAAGGATCGTTAATGCTCGCTAATTTTGAATGTGGCATTAAAGCTGCCTTCTGTCTGCTTATTTAGGCTACGTTTTACAAGCTCATTTACCATTCTGTGACTTAGTTGTGGTTCCCCCCCCCCCCCTTGACTTTTTGTTGTATTTTGTATTGGCATTTGATTGGTGGAAGAGAAGGGTTTGAGTCTGACTGCATCATGGGGGCCCTAAAACCCAGGAGGGTTATATCTCGTGCTCTTCCATATAGGTTTTCCTCTGCGCAGTGCGTCAGGTCTGAGCACCTCCCGATACTACATTAATTTAAGCAAAATGCTGAACATCTGTCACGAGCTATTTGTTCTCTCATCGTCTCCTCCGGGGGAGAAGCATGCTTTCCTCCCAGCCCCTTTTCAGCCAAGGGGGAAGAAATCAACAGCTAGGACCTGACATGGGTTAACATGAGCATTAGTTAAACATCTACCATTAGTTGCAGTGTTAACAGGATAAGTAGTAAGAGTGTTTCCCTGGGTATAAGTCACTGGAGCGCACTTTGACCATTCAAAGCTGTTTTATTCATGGTGAGGTTCAAAAACATCCCTCGCCTTTACTGTAGTTAAAAACTATGAGTGTACTTTCAAGTGACGAGTGTACCTGGCATTATCTGTCCATTGAATCCAGTCCTCCTCTCCTTCCTCAGGCAAAATTCAACCGCAGTTCACCTTGACTAAGGGATGCGGGGTCTAGTGTGTGTGAGTGTGGGTGTAGGATCAGATTCACCAATAGGCTGGTGCTGATTTGCCCCATGCTGGTGACTGGGAAGTGGATTGGGATTTGTGTCACCTGGGTGTCATGAGAACAGCACAAAACAGCTGGACGTGAGCCATTGAGGCCTGTGCAAATATATATAGATTACACAGACATTAGGGCTGGAAGAAACCTCAGAAGATCATCAAGCCCTGCCCCAGGAGCTATATATATGTCAGCTATATATATGTATATATTTTTGCATTGGCTGCTGACCGTTTCCTCCATGCCCACCTCCAAACAAGTTAATGATTTGGAGAATCACTGCTATAGTCCAACCTCCTGCTCAAAGTATCTATCAAAACCGCACTCATAAATGTCCCAGGTTGGATGATACCTGTAAATAACCTGCTCCAGGTCTGGTTAAAAAAAAGTTCTTCCTAATATCTAAGGTGAATCTCCCTTGTTGCACTTTAAGTCCTCTACTTTCCTATTTAAAGCCTGTTTTTAGATCTCCCCCTCCTCCCCTGTCTTCTCCAGACTAAATAATCTCGCTTCTTTCAATGTTGCCTCATAGGTCATGTTTTCCAGACCTCACGTCGTTTTGTTACCCTCCTGTGAACTCGATTCTTAGTACAAGCGTTAAGACTGGCAGGCTGTATTCTAAAAAGAAGCTTTTAATACCAAGACACCAGAAAATTCCTCTCCGTGTGCTAAAAGACAGACAAATAAATATTAAATGTTGCTTGAAGCAATCATGATACAAAGTACTGCTTGCCATCTCTTATCTAGGGCTGCATAAGGAAAATGCCATTTCCACGTGTCATTTATATTTACACAAACATGTGCCCGCTGCTGCAAAGTTTCCATACGTCAGTAGATTTGCACCTGTGGGTACCTTAAATCCTTGTCCTCGTTGCTGTTCAGTTGCATTGCTTGGGTTCTGCTATCCCACCTGGTGCACCAGCTTCTCTGCGTTTTTTTGCTCAGATGCCGTGGTGGGAAGCACGGGCTGAGGACCAACATGGAAAAGGACTGAGGAGTCCATAGACATGGATCTTCACCCCACTGCAGCATGCAGTGCAGACAGGGTGCTTCCACATCCCTGGGGTGAAGGAGGGTCCAAGCTTTAAGACAGTCCCTTCATGTAGCCTTGGGTCAGTCACCTTCAAGGATCCTGGTCTTAATTTCTCAGTTCCTGAGCTCCCTGTTTGTAAAGTGTGTGTGTGTGTTGGGGGGGGGGGGGTAGCACCTCACAGGGACATTGGGAGGGTCAATGAAGATTTTGAGGTGCTCATGCGCTGTGGCAGCTGAAACCATGTAAATGCCATGAAGAGGTACATGCAGCTTGCAGAGGCAACACTGGGTCCGTTCAGTATTTCAGAGACTGACTTAGGAGGTCAAGGGTGCAGCTGGGGGCCGGTGATACTTTATGTGCAGACCCCCCGCCATGTCCTTTGGGGAAGGGACAGCAGTACGAGAGGAATATGTTGCAATAATGGGAGCAGTCCTCTTGCTGCAGCCCAGTGGGTTTTCCAACCCCCTGTGCTCATTTTTACGGTGGATGTAGCATCAGCCCTGCTGCATTTTACCCATGGCAGAGCCCTGCCATCTTGCTTTGGATTTCACTCTCTTGGGGATCTTATGCAGAGGAGGGGCAGGGGAAAAGTGCAGCATGAGGTCAGTGCAGGGTTTCGATATGAGGATGAATCAGGCCTTAGGATGAAGTTGGAGTGCTCCTGGTCTGAGGTTTCCACCTGCTTGTCCAGTTTTAGATTCATCTGCAACACAACTGGGAAACTAAGATCTGATGCCATGATCTACGTTGGAAATAAGCAGATTTGGGCAGCAAGGTTACGTCTCCTCAAGGTCTCATTGTTATAGAAAGAGCATAACATTAGGAAAAAAATCGCTCTTAGCATCCTGGGTGTAGATCTGAAATGACATGGGATAACAGCCTCATTGCAACAGAGCTGTCTCTGACTTAAAATTCAATATCCAGTGGATCAGGAAGATGTGTAGTTCTCCACATGTTGGGTCTTTCCTCCCAGCCAAATCCTGCCCAGGTCCTTTGTCTGGGTGAAGAGCTGGGGCAGCAGGCAGGCTACGTTCCCCCCAGCTGGCCCTGTTTCATAGATTTCATAGATTTCATAGACATCAGGGCAGGAAGGGACCTCAGGAGATCATCAAGTTCAGCCCCCTGCCCAAAGGGCAGGAAGTCAGCTCGGGTCATAGGATCCCAGCAAGATAAGCATCCAATTTACTCTTGAAGGTGTTCAATGTAGGTG
>NW_017728947.1:117048593-117052679 GCF_001723895.1 Crocodylus porosus | reverse complement strand
AGGGGACCCTCAGAGTGTGGCGCGTGCCCATCCGTGTCATGCCTCTGGTAGGCTGGCTACGGCTAGGGCTGACTACTCTGGGGGGTCGCAGGCAGGGTCTCGTGCCCTCCCGCGCCCTTTCCTGTGCGAACTCCGCGCTAACTTGAGTGCCTGTTTATGCAGCCTGTTCATGCGGCTCCGGTCGTGGGGCTCCCTGGGGGGCTGGGTCAAGTAGGGGCCTGGGCGGGGGCTTGACCGGCACTAGGCAGCGGCCTCCTCCCAGCAAGCGAGGAGTTAACCCCTTCCCACCACGAGCCCGCTTACCTCTGGCTGTGCTGGGGGTCGGCAGGGGGCTCGGTGGCTGCTGAGGGGATGTCTGGGGGGCTTCGGGAGAGCGGGAGCGCAGCGGGCTTCACCCGCACGTCTCTCACTGCTCCGAAGCCTACCTGAGCCTTTTTTTTTTTTTTCTCCCCAAGATGACCTGGTTGCCAGTGGCTTAAATGGCTTAAAAAGTCCCAGCCAGCACCAGTCATCTGCCTTCATGTAGTCAATGTTATAAAATGATGAGGGACAGGATTTTCCCATGTGCTGGGCATTCACCTGGCTGTACTCCTACTGATCCCAACAGAAATAGGGTTAGACCAGAGCAGAATGAATTTACACATCTCACCATGATTATGTTGGCATTATAAGTAAAGGAAATGTTTTATCTGGGTAAATTATCTTTGAGGACACGTGTATCATGGTACCATCATGTTGATATATGTTCTTACGCAATACAATAAATTACATTTTTGTGGGATGTTCAGAGGATTTTGTATTTTCTGCATCTTCTATTTACATCCTGGTGGCTTTGTATTTCCTTTCTGCTACCCCAGTGATGATGGATGCTGATAAGAAAGCACTCAATAAAAACTTCACCGACCTATTTCTAGGTCATTTTTGTTTTCAGTAGAGAGCAGCCAAACTTGTCTGATCAGTCCAAATAAGTTCAAGGGTTGATTAACTTGTCTTTCCACTGCATTCGGTATAGTTTGGCTTGGCTAGAAACACATTGTGAATGCTGACAAACAAAATCACCAGCTGTTTCTGTGAGCACAGATACTGCTACTCCAGTGTGTCTTGTTGTTTCTTGAAATTTTTTCCTGCCTTTCTTATCTTCCCCTCCAAAGATGTGAAGCCTTTTGTCATGGATGTCTCTTTGCAAATGAACCATATAAGAAAATAACAGTAAGCAATAACTCCTCTTGGCATGTTAAAATTGTTCTTGGTCATGTTTAAAGGTTAATACAATGCTGTATCCCCATCAGGAACCCATTCCCATTCTCTGCTTCTCCATCACATAATGACAAGTTTCATGCTTGTCACATGATGACAAAAGTTTCTCATGGAAAATTTCATGGCATCATGATTTTGCCATGTTATTCGCATCCGTTGCTCACTCTCTGTATTTTCTCTGTAGCTGTTTTCCACCATGCTGTCATCCATTACCCCTGGCATTACTGATTTCAGAACATGAATGGAAGGTTGTCTGTGTGTTTGCAGATAAAATGGATTTGGAGACGTGAAATAAGATACTTAATATTGGTCCAGAAAGCAAAGGTGATCCAGGACTAGGTGTGAAAATTCCTATGAAATAGCCTTGGATGCATACTTTTTCTCTAATGACTACATTGTACTAATTAGTGCTCCCATTCTCTTCTGTGGGGCTGTTTAAATCGTTACAGTGCTTGATGCAAAACCTGCTGACACCAACAGGTGCCTTTCATTGGGTCTAGTTGGCTTTGTCCCGGGCCAGTGGTGAATGGGATTTAGGATTTTACTCTCTTATACACATCTTCACAGTTCTGCTAACAAACCATACCAAACTATATTTTGGAATTACCTTTTAATATCAATATTGCTTCATGTTGCAAATGAAAGCATCCTCAAATGTGGACCTGGAAGGACCTATTATTTAATCTGTGCCCTGCCAATTCAGGGTTGTTGGGAACAAAGCAATGCTGAGGCTTTATAAAATACTCATTGAATACATTTGTAGGTGCATATGCAGTGAATAGTTCCTCTGAGTTCATCACGTGACTTGTGACTGTAATGTAACCATTGAGTGTTAATTGTTTGTCTTAATGCAGAAGACCACAATTCTGCCTCCTAACCTACAATACTTTTTGCAGGATTTAAATGATTTTCAGTTAGCGTTGAGAGCTTAGTATAATGTAATCCTTAAATCAGTACTCAGTGAATTTAAAGATGTGGTTGAATCTTATTTTATTACATGGTGGAAGTAAAATCATATCTCATATTCTCGTTTTTCTTCTGAAATACAATTTTGATAACTATTAGCTCTAAGATATAAAGCACATGTAATTTTAAAGATATCAGACAAAAGTTATTTTCATTTGGAACAGAGCAAAGAACTAGCAATTCAGGGGAAACATAAAGCCAGGATAAACAGTCAATTTAACTTGTATTCAAGTTTACAGTATTCTCACACAATACATCATTTTTTTCCCCCAGAAATTGAGAAGTGATAGTTTAATTTTCTTCCTTGAACACTCATCTCGTAAGCTGAATAGAAAATGTAATAAAGCTTAAACTTAATTTATTTTTACCCATTTGTTTTGACTAGAAAGATTCTTATAATAATAATAATAAAAAAAATCATATAACCTGCTGCACTTAAAACAATAACTGCAGGGATACAACATGATACTCATTGTTTGCATTTCAATATCAATTTGTGAATCATAAGATTTTGCCTCGGATACGTATCTGGATATTGAGATGGTAAGTCACTTGATAGACAGATGAGATAGGTAGAGATGCAGTTAAGAAGACAGGTTTTTTTTTGTTTCTATCTTTCAAATAGCAACAAATGACAAGATGAATCCACAGAAATGAAATGTTATAGTGGCCTAACTTTTTTGTTTCTAATTGTCTGTGGATCTGATTAAAATGTTTAAGAAAACATGTCAAAGAAATGAGCACTAGAAGGAAGCACAAGGCCCCTGGAAGCTGTGAAACATCTTTTTTTTTTGGAGAGTATTATTCTCTATGTTTACTTAATCCGAAACTAAGGTTTTCTTAGTTGCATGCCATGTCCTGAAAGCATATATGCATGAAACCTCGAACTGGACTTTGCCCACATCTTGGGTAATGTGGAAGAAATCAAACTTCGCGTTGTGGTTGAATCAGAACTGACAGAGCCAGCTTTTATTTAGTTAGGGCTATATTGTGATCACAGGGAGAATTCCCTACAGCAAGGGGAATCACCCACCTGTCAGCTTCAAAGGATTTCTCAGACTCTCTAAGTTTACAAGCGTATTTATACTAAAGACAGAGAAAGAGATAAAAAATACACCTTGGAGAAACAAAACAATAGTAAATTACACAGAAGCTTAGAAAGTTTACTTAAAAAACTATCTATGCATAGGGCAAGATATCAAGATAACCCAACGAATGCAGGAATGCGGATTCCTTATCTCAGAACATTTGAATTAAGCAGTATCAGCATGTCTGGTCTTTGTCTGTTTTTCTAGTCAAGTAAGCCAATTACTTCTACATTCCCTAATTTTTATTTTTTTTCCTACAAGTTAGATATTTATAGCCATTAGCCTTTCAACTTCTAGTTTATCTTTCTCTTTACTTTCTGCTATTTCAACATACAAATTATATACCTCATTTCTGGTTGATGGTCTATTCTTCATTGGCTTACAGCATGGCTTATGCAACATTGCATTATCATAAAAACTAGGTATACTCCAATAAAAACAACAAACAATATCAACAAACTATGAATGACAGTAGAGCCTAAGGAACTAAAAAAAGAGCTAAACCAAGAACTCAAATTCTCTGTTATCTGACTCATGCAATTTAGTTGCTTCTTTTTGAATATGTTTACTTATATCCTGGATTTCTTTTGAATTATCGGGAAAATAATTACAGCATTCTTTACCTATTAAAGCACAGACTCCTCCTTTGCTGGCTAGTATATAATCTAATGCAAGTCAGTTTTGCAATGCCATTTGCCTTATTTCTTTCATTTCTGTATTTATTTTATCAAAACTATCAGCAGTAGCATTAGCAATCTTTTCCAGAGATGCTGCA
>NW_017728947.1:117038373-117048582 GCF_001723895.1 Crocodylus porosus | reverse complement strand
ATGCAGGAATGCAGATTCCTTATCTCAGAACATTTGAATTAAGCAGTATCAGCACGTCTGGTCTTTGTCTGTTTTTCTAGTCATGTAAGCCAATTACTTCTACAGTAAACCTTCACTTTGGATAATTGGACTTCACTGCTTGCTTAAAAGTAAGTGTGTGATAAGGGAGTGTTGGTTGCAGCCGTGATGGTCTAAGGACATAGGCAGACCAGGTTCCTTGAGTAAATGTGATATCTTTTATTAGACCAACTAAATTGTTGGAAAAATTGTTCTTTGCAAGCTTTTGGGCACAAACACCCTTTTGCAGGCATAGAGAGAGTCTGCTGGTGGATTGTGTGCTCTCCTGGATGGAACAGAAACCACTGTGCAAAATCAGGTCTGTGAAAATGTAAATGCATGGCAATGAGGATCAGAAGACACTGGAGACCACAGGTGTGAGACAGGAAGTTTGGGTGGGAAAGGGGGAACGCTGACCTAGTGATAGAAGGTATCTGGTAAACTGTAGAGAGGTTACCTGGGGCTATCAGATGTTAGGCAGGTTGCAATGTGCCATACACCCAATGTCTATATTTAGTCCTTGATTTTTTTGTATTCAGAAGATTTATGAAGTGAAGTTCATAGGCTTGCCTACGAAAGGTGTTTTGTAAATTCCCTTTGAGGATTAGAAATGAGAGGGTGGAGAGAAAGCATTTGTCCTGTGAGAAGTGAGTACCTACATGTAATTGGGTATTTTTGTCTCTGATGGATTTTCAGTGCGCGTTCATTCTGGTGCACAGTTGTCATTTGCTTTCTCCTGCATATTTTCTACCAGGACATTTAGTGCACTGGAATGAACATGCACCAGAATCATTTCAAACCTAGAAGCCTTCAGAACAATCTGTTTTATAAATGTCAATATTCAAGATGGTCCCAATGCAAAGGGGTCCAAACTTCCCACTCCCCTCCCCCACCTTTTGAAATTCACCCATTACTAACTACTTAATGTTTGTAAAATGTGATTACACCCCTAGGAAGATAGGCTTTTCCGTAAAATGAATAAAACATGCCTCATGCAGAATCCCATCATGTTAAACATCTGTGCAGCAAAAAGCATAGATGCATCAAACTGTTACACTGCTGGGAAATGTATTACATTTCTGGAGGTGCAGGTGTAAGATCCAGCAGTGGTGACACTTCTGTTGTGGGATGTAGTTATTGTGAGAGTGGTGGAGATGTGTTGGCAGGTTTTACATTCTCATCCTGGCATGGTCCATTTGGTGTGCTTTGGGCCAAAGGAAGTTTGCTTCTGGGGATGAGATTGGTGAGGTTCAATACTTGTTTAAAGGCTAAAATGAGGGGTTCTGGGAAGATCTCTTTATGAGCTGGGTCTTCTTCTAGTACGGGTTGCAATTGTTTGAGGATTTTCCATATAGGTTCCAGTGAGGGATGGCATGTCATAACCACTGGTGTGCAATTAGTAGGGACTTTCTTTTTGTACTGCAACAATTCTTCATGTGATGTCCAGGTGGCTCTTTCAACAGTGTGATTAATTTGTCTTGTTGGCTGAAGACCCTTTTGAGATTTGTGAGGTGAAGATGACAGGGATTCTCCCCAGTGCAAATTTGGTGGTGTCAGAGGGCTTGGCTTTATCTCACAGCTTTCTTGGTATATTTAGGGTTATTGCTGGTTCTGTTCAGATATGTGCAGATATGTATCTTGGTCCGTGGGTTTCTTGTGTATGGTGGTTTGTATTTTACCATTCTGGATATTGATCATAGTGTCTAAAAAGAAAATGTTGGTGCTGGGGTATTCAAGAGATAGTCTGATGAGGGGATGATGATTATTGAATTTGTGTTGGAACTCAATCAGAGATTGCAAGTTTTCAGTCCAAATGATGAAGATGTCACCTATAAATCATAAGCATAGAATGAGTATGTGATTAAGAGTGTGATTAAGTCTGTTGTTGACCAGGGCCTTTACACACAAGAGTGTGCATATACCCTGCAAAATGCTGTCATTCATCAAAGGTTTTATGACCATGTCTGCCCCTGAAGTATGTTGGATGTTCAGCCAACAGGCTGTGTCAAGGACCGTTATGCTACTTTGGTCATGGCTCTCATGCTATGTATTAACTACATCTCCCCAATGATCTTATAATAATGTTTATTACCAGGATCAGTTATTTCTTAACAAAACCATCCCTTTGCTAACAGCGTGTATGTATTCTCAAAAGTAAATGGATAGCCAAAAATGCCGTTAAAGTTCTCTAAGGTAGGTGTCTTTTCCCTCTCTTATCAGAAAAGAACGTGTCATGCCAGGCTAACTTCTCTTTTGTTGGGTGGGTTTCTTTCCCAGACTGGCTGCAAGCTGTTAGGGTATTTCTGCTTCTGAAAAGTATTCATTTTTTCACCAATGCAGATATGTAACACATCTGTAGGATTTCTGAACGCGTTACTACTGGGGTGACTAAGGATATATTCACTAGGTCTACAGATACCATTAATACTTTTAGCTTCCTTTGAAACAACCTTATCTGTTCTCCTTGCTTCGCTCTTTACTGGGTCCTGTTTTTCTCTCTAATTATTGTTCTGTAATTGCCCCTAGAGGAAAACATCTGCTGTTCTTTAAAATGCATTCTCTTTCTCCAGAGACTACCTTGCACCTTGTTGGCATCACATTTCCCAATGTCCTCTGAAATCTCTGCCCTCACCCACTGGCCCTTTAAAGCTCAGTCCATTACACAGTGGGCACCTATCCATGCTTATTAATGTAGTTACTGAACATTAAATGTTGTACCTATAATAACAGGTACTAACTCAATGCTCAATAGGTGGTACTATTGCGCAGTAGCACCAGCGCACACCTTTTTAGTGATGCTGATGCACAGTAGACTAATTCTACTGTGCATTAGCGCATTAGGACAGTTTTTGCTGTGACATGCTAATGTGCAGTAAAAGTGTCTCAAGTGGATGTGCTCAGTTTTAGCTCCTGTGTTATCCTCTCTTTCATTCTATCAAAATCTTTTCTGTGATTTTTTTTTTCTTGAGGAACTACTCTTACCATTAGCATTATTTATATTCTCGTAGCTCCCTCTCATATTCTCTTAGCTCCTCGATAAACCAGCACCTGGTGTGTTTCAAGTGTTAAGTTGATACTGCTTTTGCTGGAGATGAGTTTAGTATGGATGAGTGCATTCTAATATACACCTGTAATTCCCTTTCTGCTGCTTTCTGATGTTCAGTTCTCTGTGTGGAGTTGACTGCAAGAACAGCTGATTGTGCATCTCTGTAAGAAGGACTCACTTAGACAGCTGTTCAAAACTTTCAGGTTTTTTTTGCTCTGAAACCATCAGCTTGACAGCAGCGGAAATTACATTCTTTCTTTATCCCCAGAATAGGGACAGCCTGAGCAGGGACAATAGGGACTTTGTCCCACTTAGAGAAAAAAGGCTGCAAACCAAACCATAGCAAAATCTCCCTTTATCCCAAATCTATGTACCATTCACAGCTGTTAATTTAATGCAATAGCTACTCCAGATGACAAATCCAGCTGCCCTGAGGCCGCAGGCTATGTAATGCACATATGCAGATTCCACTGGCGGACTCTAAAAAGTCATGAAGATTTTAGGGAATAGCGTGTGAGCTGGAGGACAACATGGAAAGATTTTTATTTATTTTTTGGGTGGGGGGGCACTGTTGAGTAACAAATATAGATCTTGTTAGAGACAGGCATGGGTGGTTGGGGAAGCTCACCTGATACACGGGCAAAGTCCAGGGACTGCACTCACAGCTGAAATCAGGGTGAATTAGGAGTTAAAATCAGGCTGCACCAGGGGTCACAGCCAAAGGCAAGGCAAAGCATGGGAGCAGTCAGAGCAAGAGTTATGATAAGCAAGTCAAGGAAGCACAGAGGGGTCCCCAGAGTCTTGGCCTGAACACAGTACGACTGGCTGGGCCGAGCTTTTAAAGCTTGGAGCATGTGGATCCTGTGTCCTGTGGGCTCAGGGGACTGGCCTCCCTGATTGCCCAGCTAGGATGAGCTGGGCCCTGGACTAGGCTTGCTGCAGGAAGCCTCAAGGGATAGACAGTCCTGTTCAACCAATTGGGACTCTCTGGGGCCAGATCTCAGCTCATTACAGGTCTGCTTTCAGTAGGGGCTAGTTGGCAGATGTCTGGCACTAGCACATCTGTAAAGGGTCTGGCAGGTCCACCACAGTCCCTTGAAATGTGTTTTTATCTAATGAGTCACCAGTGGCCAGAAAGCCTTTCCCCAGGTTATTTAGTACTCAGCATCCCCAGGACCTAACAGAGGGAGTTTGCTGTGGTGTGTGATAATTGATCATTAAACAGGACACGGCTGGGGAAAACATAAAACAGGGTCATACCAGTACTCAAGACCATCCAGGAGCAGCCAGGTAATATGGACTTTCAAGCATGTTAAGGGGATGACTTGAGTCCATGTCCAGAAGTAACCAGTTCCAGGCTCCAGGCATGAACACGGACAAAACAAAGGCAAAGTATAGTTTGAGAGAGCGCCCTGAGCCCAGGAAAAAACAACATGAATTGGAGCTGGGCTGTTCTCAGTGGGGGCCGATGACGGGACAAGGAGCAATGGGCTCCAGCTGCAGCAAGGGAAGTTGAGGTTGCATATTAAGAATAACTTTCTCACTAGGAGGGTGGTAAAACACTGGGACAGGATACCCAGAGAGGTGGTGGAGTCTCCATCCTTGGAGGTAATTTAGACCTGAATTAACAAAGCCTTGTCTGGGATGATGTAGTTGGGGTGGCCCTGCTTGGAGCAGGGGATTGGGCTAGATGTGACCTCCTGAGCTCACTTCAACCCTCATTTTCTATGGTAATATGAATGCCATTGCCTTGGATGCCTGGTTTCTTGCCTGTGCCAAATGGTGTTGCTAGATAGCGAGGAGAGTTTATCATCACCCTCTTCAATACTATCAGGTGGCAGGAAGTTGATGAGCGGTATGTCAATGGATGCTTATCCCAGAGAATAAAAAAGTTTTCCTCTTCAGCACTTCACAGGCCCAGCTGTGGTGGTGCGATTCTGAAAGCCCTGGCACAGCTTAGGAGGTTCACCAAAATGTCTTCTGGCATGCATGGATTTTTTTGTGCCCATATTCACAGTTTTATAGTTTCTAGGATAGGAAGGGACCTGAACAGATCATCAGGTCCGATCCCCTGCCTGGGCAAGAACAAGTCTCCCCTGCCTGGGCAAGAACACCCCAGCCAGGTATCTATCCAACTTCCTCTTGAAGACCCCCAAGGTAGGAGAGAGCACCCTCAGGAGCCCCTTCCAGAGCCTGGCATTCATGGATTCATGTGGGTACAAAGACAGGTTAGTCTATGACATGCTCTAGCCTAGGGTCCTATGAGCAGCTGAGCCCAAGACCGTCACTCTAGTGTAGTTCATCAAGATCATGGATTGCATGGGATGATTTGGATAAAGATGATCTTGCCCCAGGCACAGGGTTGGACTAGATGACCCCTGGAGGTCTCTTCCAGCCCTGCTTCTTTGCAATCCTCATTTTCTGCATCTGTCTGTAAAGGCAGATCCTTTGTTAAACCTAGTGAGCGATCTGGGGTGGGATCATCTGCTTCACCGTGCTCAGTGTTGGAGGAAAGTTGAACAGATCCTCTTCTACAGCATACACCCTAGGAGAGGAGTGCTGCCCAATTCAAACTCTGGCACCATGCTGGAGCATCTTTTCCACAAAGAGATCAAGCTCCATCTGTCTTAAAACTTGTTGCGTTTCAAAACCTCACCGCTCTAATGATTAAAACCCTTCTTCTAATTTCCCTTCGACATTTATTCCTGGCCCACTCTACCCATCTGTTCTTGTGCCAGCAGTGTCCTTGACAATGACATTTCTGTCATATGAGGTTTTCAGAAGAGTTTTAATACGTGAAAAATGAGACTATTAGTGCAGAGGCAGCATTTTCACTCTTGGATACTTTGGCTTCCTTTGTCCTATTCAAACGGCCTTTATACTTCACCGTTAATCAGAATAGGTTTTTTGAGCACTGGGTCATTGGTAACAGCTTTGTTCTCACGCACAGGCCTAGGAGATACTTACTGTGTGCAGGATGTAATTGGGCAGTTGGTCTCAATGCACTGTCCCTGAACAGCCCGTTTTTCGTTGTCGAGACACCGAGACTTGCTAAAGCAAGAAGCTTCCCACACGTCAAATAATTCATCCTTGTCCCACGTGCATCCTTTCTATTTTGGCACAAATGATTGTGCTCTGTAATGGGAATCTTATAGATAAACCTGAAAAGATGTACGGTTTTGTGTCGCAACGGCCTTTTCAAATGCACACACTGCATTCAATCTGCTGCTGTTCTCATGTCCCAATCCCTGCATGCAGGGAGAAGCCAGACCTTAATGTTAAACTGATAAAGTGTCATTATTCACACTGTCCACGTTAGTTCGCTATGCCCTTACATTTTCATTACCTACACTGGTTGAAATTGTGGCCCCATTGATGTCACCAGCAAAAAAATATCTTTTAACTCCAGGAACTGTGGCGGCACTGTAGCATTTTCATGTGCGACTATAAAATTAATTACCACATCATTCAGAAGCATTTCAAACCTGGAAGACTTCAGAACAATCTGTTTTATAAATGTGACTATTCAAGCTGGCCCCAATGCAGAGGGGTCCAAACTTCTCACTCCCCTCCCCTTCCCACACACCTTTTGAAGTTCACCCATTATTAACTACGTAATGTTTGTAAAATGTGATTAAACCCCTAGGAAGATAGGATTGTCAATAAGATGAACAAAACATGCTTCATGTCAGCACTGCAGAATGCCATCATGTTAAACAGCTGTGCAGCAAGAAGCATAGACGCATCAAACCGTTACACTGCTGGAAAAA
Source organism: Crocodylus porosus (assembly GCF_001723895.1). Classification (NCBI taxonomy): domain Eukaryota; kingdom Metazoa; phylum Chordata; order Crocodylia; family Crocodylidae; genus Crocodylus; species Crocodylus porosus. The sequence continues at coordinate 117,041,709 of NW_017728947.1, read as the reverse complement.
AAAATAGATGACACTTTTTATAGCTGTCTTCATTTAGAGATAAGGTTGTCTTTTTATACATTTCTATTATTTAGCAGGAATATTGATTAGCTTGATTGCAAGGATGCCTTTGGTTTTTATTAATTATGTTTATGCAACCAATTATCTATGCAGTCTGACGCTACAACATGCATCATTCTCACATCTCATTCCTGGAAGAATATTGTAAAATGTCTCCTTAAATCCTTCAGATAATTTTCTCCTGACTGCATCAGTACCAGCTGGTAAAGGCAGAGCAGATCTGTGGAAGGCTCCCTTGCTTCAGAGCAAAGCCATCAAGTTCCTCATGGCTCCAGCAGATGTTACAGTTTTTACAGAAATCTATGAAATGCATTAATCAGGATTTTTTTGCCCTTGCTTCTTGATCTAATGGCTGCTATCAGCACAATTAAAAGCTGCACCTTCCAACACCAAAATGTGGCAGTGCCAGAGCAGATACTAACTTGATCAACAGTAAATAAAATAATCAAATGGTGATGAGTAGGGATCCTGGTTTTCTCATTTAAAAAATTCCCTAATTTTCAGTTTTAAAAAAGTAACCCTGAATCCACATTTTTCTGTGATTTAAATGAAACATCATTAATAGATATAGATAGATATCTATATCTATATATCTGTATCTATGTATGTAGATACTTCTCTATATATCTATATCTATATATCTATTTCTAGGGATATAGATATATATCTATTACAGGTGTTTCATTTAAATCACAGAAAAATGTGGATTTGGGGTTACTTTTCTTCAACTGAAAATTGGGGATTTTTTTAAAATCAGAGAAAAACAGGATCCCTGGTGATGAGGAGCCTTTCATCCCTATCAGTGTGGGGGTGGATTAGAGAGCAGGAGTGTGACAACACTCAGCTCAGTTCTATATAATGCATGTTTTTAACACATAGAACTCCTACAGATGCATGTGTATTGCTATTTCCTAGAGTTTATTGGGCCTGTATAGTTACCCTGTCAAAATTCAAGTCCCTAAATTGTCCATATTGTATAAGGGGCGTATATGTGTGTGTTCACCCAGGTGACTAAACCAGTCAGCCCTGCCGACCTCTTCCCTTTCATATGTCAGGGGCTTTGACATACCTAAGACATATTGGACATATCTGCATATGCCCCTTAATATGCATTAACCTATTTTAATGCACGTTAAAGTGTCACAAAGTGCTTTTTAGCTAATGTGCATTAAAACAGTCTAATGCACATTTTTCTAGTACCTCACAGTAGAAGCAGTAGATTTAATGTGCATTACCCACAGTTCGTTAATGAATGTGCAGACTTCCCCATTGTCATCCGTGACTCCAGGGTGCCCATGGGCTGTAAATTCCCAAGCAGTCCTCTATCAACGATCCACCTGAATTATCACTGAAGCCAGTTGGAAACTACATTCCCAAATGGCCACGCGGTCAGGGATTCATGTGTCCTGCTTTGGGACCTGTCAATACAGGTGTACTTCCTTAGGGCCTGATTCTGAGCCAGTGAAATCTATAGAAAGGCAATCATTGACTGAGGTCAGTGGACTGGACATCAGCTGCTGGTCACATCTTTAGAGAAGACTGTCAGGGATACAGTAATGGTGACTTTCAATATATATTTTTGTCTTGTAACGCACAAACTATGGATCATAAAAAATTACTATGTATGTGAGACCAAACGAGTTCAGGCAAGCAGAAGAGAACAAGCAAGCAGAAGCAGCACATGGTTATCTACCAAACATTGCCTTTTACAGCTTGTAAAAATTGTTTCCCTCAGTCAAAATGCCTTTTAACCAGTTAGCGAAGTGATCACTTCCCTGAGCAGAGAGAGAGGACCCTCTATGTACAATTGGTCCCCGTCCTTCTAGGGCTGATTGCTATCACTGTGCTTTCACATACTTGCATTTCCTCACCCTTTCTAATAGCACAGCCCTCTTTTTGGGATGTTGGATGCAAAGAATAGCCTCACTCATGTCTCAGTGGTTGTTGCAGTTTCTCAAATCTACACTAAGAACCTCATTTAACAATGTTTCTAATTTATTTCCTCATTTTAGCAAACTGGGGCATAAGCCATGGTGGAAAAATAAGGCAGAATACATATTATAACTAAATAAAATGTAGTCCAGGCAGTGATGTAGCAATAGTCGTTGTGAAGGTTGCCTAAGGTTTTTTGTTGGTAACAACCTGTTTTCAGTTGATAAAAACAAATTGACAAACTTTAATCTTCCGTCCGGCAATTTCTCTTGCTTGGTGTTTGCATCTGGTTGCCTCTTTCTCCACCATTTTAATAGTGTTAATGCTGCAGGACTTGGAAGAATGAACTTTATATTTTTGGGGCAAGTCCTGGAGTCAAAGAGATACATCTGTGCTTCTAAAGAAACCTGGGTCCAATGGAGAAAATGGCTCTGACTGTGCAATTAGCACCTTATCAAACCTCAGTGAAATCAGTGGAAAGACATGATTCCAGCAGACTCAAAGGCTGTGCATAATGCATGAGCACCAGGGAGTAGGATTAAGTTTACAGAGGACCATAACTCTATCATTGCCTAATTTCCCAGTGTCTGATCTGTACCTCCACTATTTTAAACAGTAGGGTTTTTGTTCTTTGGTATATTCCTCTCTTTTGGCTGGCAAAGAGATCTTTATCCCATTACCAGCCTCTTGGGTCATCCAGACTGTTTTTCCTACAAAGATGCAATATTAAAAAAAAAATGTAGATGACAATGGAATTTAAAAACACCCCATCATCCAAGAGAAAGGGCAAGCACTTAGACACTAATCCTGTAAACTGTTTGATACTGCCCAGAATATAAATGAAGAGGAAGGTTGTTTCAATTATTTCAGCCTGTCATTATTCAATAGACATAAGTTTTATCATAATAACATCAAAGGATTGTATTTCCCAGCACTCATAATACAGTTCTAAATTAACTCGAATGTTTTTCCCTATGTTTCAGATTGCTGGCTGCTGGCTAAAAATCATTTCTTGCAACTAAGAAAAACCTCTCTTTCTAATGCCTTAGTTATAAATGCATGTGAAAGAACTGTTCAAATACCCAATCATGTTTCTACTTAAGGCCTATCTACTTCATTCCTATGGGGCGGGAGGGGGGTAATCCCATTTTGAAAACATTCACTGAATTAAAATTTGAATTAACCTTGATTTCTACTGCTTACATGTTTGCAGTAAAAAGATTTAATAAATTTTATAGATTTCATAGACATTCAGGCTGGAAGGGACCTCGGGAGATCATTGAGTCCAGCCCCCTGCCCAAAGGGCAGGAAGACAGCTGGGGTCATAGGATCCCAGCAAGATAA
>NW_017728947.1:117025525-117038047 GCF_001723895.1 Crocodylus porosus | reverse complement strand
GGCTCACGCAGCCCGTGCCCCGGGGGCCTGCGGGCTGTCAGTCATTGCTGACCCACTTTCCCCACAGGCGCACGCTCGGGCTGTGCCAGCTCCTGGCTGGGAGCATGCCCAGTCAGAACCCGACATGAGGTCATCGGACTAGAAATTTCCCTGCGGAGAGCACTCTGATTGGCCGCCAAATTCAGATAAAAGTTCAGTGAGCCGCTCCCTCGGGGGAGAGCGCTAGCTGCGGGCAGCGGCTGGTGCTGCTGGGACTGTCTCTCAGGCAGGCTTCAGGGCCTACAGATCTCCTCCTTCGCCTCTTCCGCTTGGCGTTCTGTATCGCTCACGGTTTTGACTACGCTCGCCCGGTTTCTGATTCACCTCGGTACTGACTAACGGCTACGATTCTGGATCACCCTTTTGGACTCTGTTGTAACCCGGTTCCGGACCATCGACCTTGGCTTCAGTCACTGATTACAACCCGGCTCCCTCCACTGACCCGACGTCTCCGCTGCATCACCTCCCGGCTTCCGACCTCGGCTTTCTCCTTCGACCACTGGATTGTCCACCACCTTGGACTGGCGTCACGCGGTTCTTCGGTTTACGTGTTACAGTTTTTGTCCTGTTGTGTGTATTCCCCATTAATGAGCTGTTGACCAGCCCTGGGACTAGGTCTTCGGACTGAACCTCGTGGGCCAGCAGACCCTTTGTTGTGTTGTTGTTTGCACGTTCCAAACTGTAACTGGAGACTTCAGTACCTACGCCGGAAGCGTAAGTCAAATAAATCCATCTTAATTTCAATTCGCTCCGGGTCCGTATCTCCTGACTCTACGCCATTAATCCCACCTGTCCGTATCTAATTGCCACCTCGGCCCACCGTGACCTTGGGGCCCGATCCATTCAGTTCGGTTTTCCCCGACACCAGGATTTGCATGAGAAGCATCTATAGATGCAAGCTAGCATTTTCGTCTCTTTAGTAGCCACAGCATCATATTGCAGGCTCATGTTCATCTTGTGGTCAATGATGACCCCCAAGTCTCTTTCTTCCATAGCGCTAGCCAGCACAGCACTGCCGACCCTGTAAGGATGCTGCAGGTTTTTCCTGCCAAGGTGGAGAACCTTGCATTCAGTGTTCAAAGAAATTGGCATTCAAATAACTATATGAGCCCCTGTCCTTGCCTGCACGCTTGTCACCACTCCTTCCTCCCCATTTGTGGTGTGCCAGTGTGTGGGTGCCCACCTGCTTACTTCATCACACATCCCACCACACTGAAGGGCCAAAGCTGTGGCACATGCACACCTGGAATCAAACTGCTTGCTGGGAACAAATGTCACCTTTATTTTTTTCCCCCTAAATCCTTTGGGGGTTTTTTTAATTTCACATGACCTGAAATTTCATTTGGGCTGGCCTGTCTCTAAGGTCTGATCTGCACCACAAAGTTTTGGTGCCAACTGTCGGCCTCGCTGGAGCATTGATCAATATAGATTTGCACACAAAGGCTTTGCTCAGGTATTGCCCAGAGTAGGCCTGACCAGCAGATCTGATCGATGCATGAATTCACATAGTCAAAACTTGGGATGTGGGCTGGATGGGCGCTCCTACCAAAAGATGGGAGTGAGAGATGGCCCTACAAGGTATGGTACGTACAGGGTATCCCAGGTTGGTGACGGGAATGCCCAGCCCAGAATGTGAAACAAGCCAATGGTACAAGGCAGTTTGAAATACCTAAGATACATATGTAATACAAGACACTCAGTGACACCAACAATTACAGGGCATAGAAAAAATCACAACTCATTAGGTCATGGAGCTGTACTAGGAAAACCATCAGACAAGGGCTGTTGTCAGCTTGGCAACTGTCACTCAGAGAAGCTGCAGTGGGATAAATTCTCTTGGCTAAGTACAGATGTTCGAGGAAGTTAAATTTGGGTTCAAAATGACCACCCCATTTAAACTGAGCTCCTCCTGGTGCTGACCTTACACTTACAGAGCCAGCCCCAGTGAGAAATCAGTCTAAATCTGTGACCATACAGAAGTTCTGTGCACACAAACTGGTTTAAAAATTGCAGAACCCAGTTTGGGATAAGTCTGGATCAATGCAGCATAACATTTTCCCAATTTTGATCAAACCAAGGCATGGGATTTCTGTATGGATTCCTTGCACAGCCCCAGCCCTGGGGCTGCACTTTTTACCCTCCCTGCCCTCCCCTGAGCTATTTTTTGCCCCTGGCACTGCCCCCCCAACAGACCAGCCAGCTCCCCCAACCCCCACCCTACAAGCTGGTCCAGATGCAGCCACTTTTATCAGTGTTTTCTGCTGCTGGAGCCAAGCAAGTCCCAGTGAGGAAAAGTGGAGAGGGATGGGGGTATAGGTTTACCAGGGGACAGTCAGGGACTAAAAATAGCCCTTTGTCCCCTCACCCCCACCCCACCCCTGCCTGACAGACCTAACGAGCCCCGCAATCCCTCCAGACCCTCCCCACACCCCAAAGGGCCCATCTGTGGGTTGTGCCTGCCCCCACCCCTCAAAGGTCGCACAGATTTAACCTCCCCCAAACACCTTTGAATGTCTGTAATTAGGCTTTTTGGACCTGTCCTGCGTCTCCATCAGGAAGTCTTCCAGCACGACATTGCTCATGGAGCTGCAGCAGCGGTTGCCCCATGCACTAGACAAGCCCCAACCGCACAAGGCGAAATAACAACAGGTTAAGCCTGAGAAACCTAAGGCAATGCTTCCATGGCCCGAAGAAAAGCAGTCAGCAACAACAAGGAGATAGTGAGCTACTCTCATACCTTTACTGCCACCACCAAGTTTTCACCCAGTCAATTCTGGTCCCTGTCTCATTCAAATACATCTCTGTTCTGGCAAAACCCCTTTTTAAGATAATTTGTTTTTGCTGTTCCACAAGTCTGTGGCCCTTTCCAAGGCAAGATATTTCTGAGATTAAGGGTGGGAGAGTTTGGCTGTATCCAAAGTTTGGCATGTTTTCATACAGCCCTGGTGTCTGGCATTTTAAGCTGCTATGAATTAGTGTCAGGAAACACGAATCTCTATGCTGCAAAATGGGCTTTTTCTTAGAGAGCATTTTTTGCTGTTTCAGCATCCAGGTGCTATGCTACCACAAAGGTGTCCCTTCCTAACTAACAGCTGTTTTGAAAGAGGTTGGCCATATATAAAGTATTATAATAAGCCGCTTGCAACTCGCATCTAATTTTCCTGTCACCTAACACATGCATTCATTCTCTCTGCAAACTATAGAAAATCTGCAGCTTTTCTTCTCTCTCTGATATGCCAGTGCCTCTTGAGTGCTGGCTAGAAGTTCTCCAACAAGGTCTGCATGTGTTGTCTACCATTTTTTTTTACTTGAAATTTGCACCTGTTAAATTGAAATATGGTATATTATATATAATATTGTAATATATATACTTATGTATAATTATGTGTGTGTATATATAATACGCACACACACACATGCACACATTCTATATTTGTATATGGAATGGTATACAGAATCACAGAAAACGAGGGTTGAAGGGACCTCAGGAGGGCACATCTAGTCCAACCCCCTGCTCCAAGCAGGACCAGTCCTGACTACAGCATCCTGGCCAAGGCCTTGTCTAGACAAAGAGGACTCCAACCTCTTTGCAGCGCCCCTGCAGGGAGGTGAAGGCTGCTATCAAATCCCCCTCGGTCTTCTCTTCTCCAGACTCAGCCAGCCCAGTTCCCTCAGCCTCTCCTCACCCATCCTGTCCCACAGCCCCCAAACCATTTTCTTTGCCTTTGCTGGACTCTCTCCAGCATGTCCACATCCTTTCTGTAGTGGGGCCCATAGCTGGACACAGGACTCCAGATGTGGCCTCTCCAGTGCTGAAGAGAGGGGAAGAATCACTGCCCTCGATGTGCTGGCAACAATCCTACAAAGGCATCCTAGGATGCCATTCACCTTCTTTCAGTTTTGGCTCATATTCAGCTTGTTATCCACTGTAACCCCTGGTACTTTTCTATAAAGCTGCTGTTTAGCAAGTGTTGTGGGAGACCATATCAAAAGTCTTGCTGAAGTCAAGGTACACCACATCCCCTGCTCTCCCTGCATCCACAGAGCCAGTCACCTTGTCAGAGAAGGTAATCAGATAGGTCGAGCATGATTTGCCCTTTGGTGCCTCTGTAAATATTATTTTTAAATATTATGAGGTGGGACATATCAGATCATATTTGAAGGAAGAAGGGGCCTATTGTATCTTGTCCATATTGTTTAGGTGATATATATATAGTGTGATATTTGTACTAAGATATCACCATCATGCTAAGGAAACGGAAGCAGATTTGTCCTAGATACTCTAAAAATATGTGAATTTGGGAGACTTTTTGTATGAGGGGTTAGAAAAATTAAGGTAGGAGGTTGGAGCTGGGTAAAGGATATAGATAAATATTGGGGAGGTGGTGAAGAGAGAGCAGCATGTGGAACATAGACTCGGGGGAGGCGGGCATGGATTGAGTGGGGTCTGAGCTGTACCTGCGGGTGAAGACAACACTACATTTTGAAGTGGAAGAAGAAAGGAAACCAACAGCAGGGTTGCAAAAAGAAGCAGGGAAACCTCAGCAGCTGGGTGTGATGATCTTAGAGGGAGCATTTCAGATGGAGCAAAAGAAGAGGAGAGAGGGAGAGATGAGAAGAGTGCATTTATCCAGGTCTTATTGACAGTGGTGGGAGTGCCTGGTTCTCTGGCCGACAAAACCCATTTGTGCTGCTTGTGCATCACAAGCTGGACTTGCAGGTGCTGCTTCTGGCTACCAGAGACCTCTTCTTGCACAGGTGGAAAGCTGGCAGATATCACTCCCATGCCTCTTGAGCTAGCTGCATGCTCAACCGTGGCAGGGAGTGCTGGAGACCAAGTTCCCATAACTTCATAATTCTTCAGAGGCTGGAGGATTTTTTTGTACTCTCAGGACAACACAGGAAAGGAGCGTGGCAATATTAGAGAGCAGCAGTGCACACGAGTGAGAGGAGCCAAGGTGTATACCAAAACAAACACAGCAATTCCTTCTACGACTGGTCCCTTTGGAGATGGGATAGCAAAAAAAAAAAACCACGGAGCCAGGCAATCCTGGACATAATGAGATCCAACACCGGTGTGTCAGCACCAAAGCCCAGGAAGCCCTGACGGCGTTCACCAGGCATCCCTACCTCAGTTCACCTGCTTGTTCCAAAAACATCTCTGAAAGTGAAAATGTTCTTGGAAATGGTAAATAAAACTTCATTAAAATGACAGATAATGCACTGAAGTGTAACAGAAGTTTGTTTATTAGACTTACTAGATGGTAATATAAGAACCATCAGTCTAAATCTCTTTTGATAGGTACTGGGCCAAAAGCCTGCCTAATTTTAGCACTCCGATGCAGCAATGATGAAAACTGATTGAGAGTTGGATGAATTGTGAAAAATCGTTGCCTTGTTTGAAGACCTACCGGCGGCAATTACAGCGGCAAAGAGAATGGCACTCACACGCCCCATTGCAAAGTGGGACCAGCATATGTGCGTTACCCCAATCGAGCCCCTTCAAATCCAGCAACGGTACATATGCAGTGGCACCGTGATCAGATGCCATAATCGATTCATTTCCCGGTGTCAAGATCAATGACAATCAGCCATTAGCTGTTCACGAGAGCTCAGCCGTCTGGAGGAGGATCCAAAATGCCATTAGGGCTCGGTCCAAGAGAAAGGGCTCGGGCATGGCTCCACTTCCCATTTAGACTTCTGGCAATAGGACTGGGATCGGGAACGTGACACTGGTCCCAGGGCTTCCAGTACAGCGCACAGGAGAGTCAGGTGCTTCACGGGGGGGTCCATGCCAGCCGGCTGGCTTAGCAAACCGCTTGCAGCCTGCCAAGAGGGAAATGCTGAGGATGGTGGGGACATAAATCTAGCTGGGGCATCCTGGAGGGGGGGCACCACCCAGAAGGACCCAGAGTGATTAGGGGCTGAAAACCCTCAAGCGGAGGCAGAAATTGAACCCAGGTCTTCCAGCTCTTTGGTGAGTACTTAAGCTGGTGAGGTGTATCCGGTGGCTATGTCCACTGTCTCCTTCACTGCAGTTCAAAAGCAAGCAGCAGACACAGTGGCATCAGGACAGAAGTCTGCCCTAGCCTGGGCATGGTCAGCGTGCTCAGGGGATGCCTGCAGCATGGAGCTCTTTGCCAGCAAGGGTGGGTGAATGCCCCGTTTAGTCCTCAGTGGGGTCTGGATGTCACCAAGGGGTTGAGCTGCTCATCGCTGTCCAGACACCGGCACTTCTGGGAGGGGGATAAAGAAGTCAAGAATCATAGAAAATGAGGGTTGAAGGGAGCTCAGGAGGTCACATCTAGTCCAACCACCTGCTCAAAGCAGGGCTAGCCTCAACTACATCATCCCAGCCAGGGCTTTGTCTACCTGGGTCTTAAACACCTCCAAGGATGGAGATTGCACCACGTCTCTGGGCAGCCTGTTCCAGTACTTACCAACCCTGCTCATAAGAAGTTTTTCCCCATATCTAACCTCAACTTTCCTTGCTACAGCCAGAGCCCACTGTTCCTTGTCCTGTCATCTGCCACCACCAAGAATAGTCCAGCTCCATCCTCTTTGCAGCCCCCCTGCAGGGAGGTGAAGGCTGCTATTCAATCCCACTCGGTCTTCTCTTCTGCAGACTCAGTCAGCCCATTTCCCTCAGCCTCTCCCCACCAATCCTGTCCCCCAGCCCCACAACTATTTCCATTGTCCTCCACTGGACCCTCTCCAATGTGTTCACATCCCTTCTGTAGTGGAGGCCACAGCTGGACACAGGACTCCAGATGTGGCCTCTCCAGTGCTGAATCATTTCCCTCAATCTGTTGGCAACGCTCCTATTTATGCAGCCCAGTACGCTATTAGCTGTGTTCGCAACAAGGGCACTGGAAGTCCAGGCACGTGGAGGACTTAGAGGTGAAGAAGTGAGGTGCCCACCGAGTTTAGGTGCTTCTAGAATCAGGCAACACCTAAGCAGAGAGTCTTAGGCTTGCAGCTGGCTCTGATACCTTGTCCTAAACAGAAACCAGAGGACATGCATCTTCTATTACTGAAATATTGTAAAAATTCATAATCTGAAAATGATGCTTCATATTTTACACTCATTAAAAGGCCATTGTTCATAGAAAGCATTGCTACTTGCTTATTTCTGTACAGCTCATTAATTATAATCAAGGATAATGTGAAGGACAAGCAGAAACAAAATTCCTCTGGTTTTAGATCCGGCGTTTCTCTACACTTGTAATAATAGGAGCCCCCAGAACAGAGGTAGTCATACTTTGGTTCAAATTTTGAGGGGGTTTCACCAAAATATATATTTGTTCCCCCTAGAAAGGATTAACAGCTTCAGGTAATTGGACATGAATGTCTTAAGTGAAAGGTAGTAAATCAGCTTGTGCAGAAGGTTGGGGTTCAGATATGCACTGAGAGACCACTACTGTGTCTCACATTTGGAAATAAAAGTGTATCTTGATTGAGAAGGACTCCTTATCATACAGGCACATCTGTGTTCACAATGAAAATCATCAGGTAAAGCACTGTTCTGTGATAGGAAACACTGTCTGTTGAATAGACAAAATAATTACTACAGTGTGACTACAGAGTGGCCCGATATATTTAGAATTAACCTACAAATCTGCTTCCAAATCAAGGCTCTGTGCAGAAGCAGCCAGAGATAGCAATTTGTCAATCTGTCATTCACCATTACCTTCTGCCACAAGATTTTCCGAGCTAAAGTCTGCGGCTCACAGGCAGAACCTGGAGAACAGCATGGGGTTTCAATGTATAAACCCTGCAGTCTGCATCCAGAGTCTACCTGTGGTTGTTTTCAGCCCTTCCACTGACGTCAGTGTGAACCGCGCAACCTGCAAGGACACAACCTGACGTGTACGGTTTTGTAGTGTTGCCCGTTAGCAAATCAATGTGCTGGCAAGTGTAAACCTGCTGTATGGAGTGTAACGAAGGGGGGAGTCAGTCATGTGAAAAACAAAACTCTGCATATCCCTTGTGTAATTTCGAGACACAAAACTGTATACATGAAATCAGCAGTGTGCAACTTATACACTTTCTTTACAACTCGATACAAAATGTTACTCAAGTTAATCCATTACAATTTACCCCCTACTGGCAGCATTTGCAAAAGCCTGAAGCAGGTATAATTTGGTTAGTGCTTAGTTTAAAGCAGTTGGTCAAATTCTTGCACAGTTGCTACCAGCAGGTACATTTTAATTTTAAAATGCACATACTGTTTTAATGACTTTTTCCCCGCTCCTTTCCTCATTAGCAGAGCTGCACAGGAACCAGAACTTCCTTCCTATAGAAAACTTTACATTTCCAAATATGCTCATTTCCAATTGGAATGACAAATTGAATATGAGAAATGAGCCACAGGCAGGACTTGATACATATCAGAAGAAGAAAAGTGAAGCCTTTCAAAGAAATCTCTCTCCCAGGTCTCCAGGCTTCCCAGCTTGGCAGCAGCATGCTGGTTTGTCCAATGAAGAGCCCTGAAACCTGGGAGCCTGGACAATCAGGACAACTTTTCTTCCAACCTGCTGACTTCCATGGAAAGTTTCAGTTGCCGCGTCTACACAAGATGCTTTGCTGCACAGTAGACTAATCTACTGAGCAGTAAAGTATCACTGCCTGCTGCAGTGACTTACTGCACAGTAAATTAATCTACCATGCAGTAAGCTTACTACCTGCATACACAGGTAGTAAGTTTACTGTGCAGTAAATTTACTGTGCAGTAAAGGCAAATAGCATTAATTTCACATGTAGACATGCCCAGTGAGATCAATGTGTTTTGTCCCACGGGATGTTTAGATCCCGTCACATCACTCAATGTGCTCCTGATCTATTTTCATGAACAGTCAAACATTTTGGACCAGCACCCTTAGCAGGAAAAGAAAGCAAGACACAGCCAGGCATACATTTCTCTGCTGTTTGCAAACAGTGGTATAACAACATCACATCTCAAGCTAATTCTAGTCCTTTGGGACATCTTGTTGTTTTTTTATCATTTCACTTCCTTATATTTTTAAAGAGGTTGTAGATTATTTTCTATTTTTTCCAGTAATAACTAAAATCAATAAAAAGTATACAAACAAAACCCTCAGTAAGTAAATGCCCATCAATCAGACTGCACTTTGAAATGCTGTCTGAGCTCCAAGCAGCACCTGAAATTGTAGTGTTAACTTCATTCTGTATTTCACTGTACTTATTATCAGTCTGTTCACCTTCAAATAAAAGGCAACTGCTTCCTGTGGATTCCTGCTATCTCTAACCAATAGTTTAAATAAGGATCTGAGAAGGAAGCCCCAGGATTTTTCAGGTGTCACTGACAAATTGAGGCTAGCTCAAGGTGAAATGAATAAACTGTGCAAAAAGGAGTCAGCTTTCAAAGTTCTTAGGTCCTAAACAAAGCACAAAACCAGCAGAAACTATCTCTAAAATCCTTTTTATGGTATGTGTTGTTATTTTGTCAGATAACATTAGGATCTCCCTTCCTTGGTGAGTGAGTGGTTTACTACCCACTTCCCTTCTAAATGACCACTATCCTTCTCAAAATGGGGTGAAACAAAAATAATTGTTCTCCCTGGAATTTAGCTCAGGCCATACCTGCTTCTTTCCCAGACCTGAAGAAGGGTGGTTTTGTGCCCAAACGCATGTGTAATCTTTTCCATTGATATATTTAGCCCAACAAAAGATACTGCTGAGCAAACTTTGTTTTTCAATATTCCCTGAATGATCACAACAACCATGACAAAACTAATGCACTGCTATACGCTAATCATTTGGAAATGTCAGAGAAGAAGACAAACCTGGATATACCAGTGAATCTCAGGGTGTCTCTGACTAACTGTGACGTGACTATAAAAAAAAAAAGGCAAATGTGATCTTAAGATTAACTGGGTGGAGTGTTCCCAGTGAAGGCAGGGGAATACCCCGACATCAAACAGGCCGTGTTGAGACTTCAGGTAAAGAAGCAAAAATTCCAAATCACCTTTGTCTGAGAAGGATGAAAAGGGATCAGGTGCAGAGAAGGGGTCCTAGGCTGATCCAAGGATGGAGAATCAGTTCTGGGAGAAGAGACTAGAAAAAGCTTGGCTTGCTTACCCTGACAAAATGAAGGCTGGGAGGGGATTGTGGGGGAGGGGAGCACATTTATAAACACATTGCAAGGACAAACACCATGGAGAGAGAAGAGCTGTTAAGGAAACAAGATGATAGCATAAAAACATGAAGATTCAAACTGTTCCTGAATGAAGTGAGGCTGGAAATCAAAAGAAGATTTAACCATTGAGGGTCTGTAAGCACCTCCAAATAGCTTGACTCTTTGCAGAAGAATAAACTATCTTCCTTTGGCCCAGGTGAAGCCCAGCTTTGAAAGCAGGAAGCTCAAGGGCTACCTTTTTACCTGCTAGGGCCATGTTGTCCCCCACCTCCCACACCTTTCCCCCAATCTTCCATGTTCCATAACAGCTTCATCTCTCTCTTGTACAGGAAACACATAGCAAGGAAATACCTGATGGCTAAAACATGCTATTTAGAGCTTTGCTTTTGGTAATTGTCTCATAGGTAAAGTAGATATGCATTAGAACAATGGTCCAGGGCAATGGCAAGGGTTAACTGATTTGTAAAAGTCTGTTTGTCACAGTTTCTTCAAGGTCCACTGTGTCTGACACAGGCAATTTGCCAGCAGACACACAGGCTGGGGAATTGAAGATGGGTACTACACTGTTTTGTAACGTGAAAGAAGGTGGCACCAGGTCAGTGCCCAACTGTAGGACCCTTTTTTGGGCCCTTGACATTTCTGGCTCCAAATTAGGAGAAAATGGAAAGAACCAAATCAGGATGTGTGCATGTGAAAGGTTTGTGAAACAAGGGAACATGCTGACAAGACAGAACATGGACAGTATGATGACCACAGAGAGACCAATCAATGATGCCCAGAGATGAAGAGTCATCAAAAGGGGGAAAAGGATACAAAAGGAGGGATTACAGGTCAGTAAAGGGTCCTCAAGAAGGGCCACCAGGGACAGAGGGCATACCACCAGCCTGTCTCACCCACCCCACAGGAGGGTGGATGGTAGGCCTCGACCTCTGACCTCCAGGTTGCTGATGTCTGGCATTCAAGGGAGAACCTCAGGGTGAAGCTTGCAGACTGGCTAGATGTACCTTGATTCTGATGATAGGTCTAGGATTGGTAGATACAGAATTGTTTGCATTATTCTTATCTGCTATCACTGTGTACCAATAAAATTTACCTATTATTGAATGGAAAGGTCATGGTCTGAGGATTTGTGTCCACCAAGAAAAAGGTATCTGGGTCTTAAATCCAGGGCCAACAATACCCAAACCCATATTACTATCACAAATAAAATATGGCTACTCAATGTAGTGCACTTCATGAGCTAATCTCTGAAATTTTGCCACGACATGCAGAACAGTCTTTTACTTTCCCACTGCAACAGACACAAAAACAAAACACAACAGAAATACCTACACTGTGCTCTCTGAAACCATTTTCTATTGAATGCAGGTACATTTAGACTCTCACCCCCCATACCTGAATCCTCCGTTTGTGAGCTGAAAATATACAGAAAGTCAGCCAGCTCAGACAGAGCTCCCAAAATTTCAAAATGAGCACTAAAATATCTTCAATTCTTAATGAGAATTTTGGTCCATTATGACAATATAAAACTACTGCAAGGTAGATAGAGAAGTGGCTCAATAGCCACAAGCCAGCGGGTAATTATTAACAGACCCATGGCAGAATGGCAGAGGTTTCAAGTGCAGTCCCACAGGGGTCTGTCCTGGCCTGATGCTGTTCACTGTGTTTATTAACAATTTAGATGCTGAAATAGGAAGCCTCTTGAGTAAGTTTTCAAATGGCACAAAACTATGAACTATGTGGATGTTCTGAGTACAGTTCAGAAGGATCTTGACAGATTGGAAAGCTGGGCTGAACCTGACAGGATAAAGTTCAGTGTGGATAAATGCAAAGTGCTCCACCATGGGAGGAATAAACAAAAACACAAATACAAAGTGGGGGCTCCCTGGCTGGATGACAGCTCTATGGAGAAGGACTTGGGAGTCTTGGTAGATCACAGACTCAACATGAGTTTTCAGTGTGATACAGATGCACAAAAGGGAAATGCAGTTTTAGGTTGCATCAATAGAAACATTAGGTGCAAAACATGGGAGGTGATCGTACATCCCTACTCAGCACTGGTTAGGACACATCTGGATACTATGCGCAATTATGGGCTCTACATTTTAAAAAGGGCTTGCAGAAGTTAGAAAGGGTCTGGAGGCAGCAACAAAGATGATCCAGGGCTTTGAAGACAAGTGATATGAGGAGAGGCTGAAGGAGCTGGGTCTGATCAACTTGTGGAAAAGGTGCTTCAGAGGGGACATGACAGCAGTCTTCAGACACCTGAAGGGCTGCCATCAACAAGAGGGAAAGCACCTTTTCTTTCTTGCTGCAAAGGAGGA
>NW_017728947.1:117019031-117025514 GCF_001723895.1 Crocodylus porosus | reverse complement strand
CCCATGTCCTTCCAGGTTGAGAAGGACCCATCCACCACCACCCTCTGGGTGCGGCCCTCCAGCCAGTTGGTGACCCATTTGACTGTGTGGGTGTCAACACCACAGCCCCCCAGTTTCTTAATGAGAGGTTCCTGGCTAGAATGTCATCTTCTCTCCTTGGGGTCAGACCGATCACCATATTTGGGGTCAGGGAGGGATTTTACCCCATGCTTAGATTGATTTGGATGGGTTTGCCTTCCTTTGAAGCAGGGGCATGGCCTCTACCTAGGATCTCTTGAGCATATATGACAGCATTTCATAGATGTAGGACTTCGGCTGCCGTGGTTCCCCTACTATTCCCATTGGCTGACTAATATCATGTTACTAGGGCAAGGACTGGAACCCAGGACTACGTCCTTTTAAGTTCCCTCACTACCAGGGCAGAGAAACACGGTCCCAGTGTCTGTCTTCTTGGTGTTTGCATTCTCTCCGATGGCCTGGATTTTTTTCGGCAGAGAGTCTCTGCACCCAGCCTAGATTTTGGTTTGGTGGGAAGAGCAACTTCCTGGGGCATGGTTTCAGAGCCCAGGCATTCACCTTTCTAACCAGTTTCCCACATCCTGAGCAAGTGCTTTATCCATAGGACCACTGTATGTATCCATCTTCTCCTCTTAAAAGAAAGCATTAGCTAGGTACATGTGCAGCCAGGAGGAATGTTCTAAGGCTGCTCCTTGGACTCAGCTACTCCTGGAATTTGGGGGGAATGAATAACATCTGGATCCTTATTTAAGACAGGATCCTTATTTAAGACAGCTCACTTTCTGATTGAGTTCAAGTATCCATGGACCAGGCTGCTCTGGTTTGGCCTCTTGGACTTAGATGCCTCCATTCCGCTTAAATCCCGCTTCAGGTGTATCTAGCCCTCAAATGCTTTATAATATCTCACTGAGAAATTTTCTGAGTGCTAGTATGGTGCCTGAGCGCTGCCATCACCCTCTCTCTCAGGAACATGGAGAGGATCTGCAAGAGACAGGGTATGGGAGGAGAAGGTAGGTTTATTTAGCCTGTGGTAGGTAAGAGGAAAAGGAGGAAGGGGAAACAATCCACTTCCTGGTGAACAGGGACTCTGAATTAGATCTGAACACCGTCCAAGACAGCTTTATAACTAAGGGAAAAGACTGCCTTTGCTGTTATGAGATGTTCCTGTAACATTTATTATGTCCCCCTGCTTTGATTCTATTGCTGCCATTTGCTGAAAGTGCCATCTTGGTTCATTTTCCTGAACTCTGGTATGTAATAATGTCCTAATCAAAAATGGTTTTCCTGAAGTAACGCTCAGTTTCACTGCTGGCAAACCGTTCCAATCAACTCATTAAGTCTGAATAAACATGAGAAATTAATATTAATTTTCATTCTCATATATCCAAATTAGAAAGCAGCAAAGAGGAAAACAATGTAATCTAATTAAGCTAATTAGAAGTGCGCTAATAAATTGCCCTTCATTAATTCTTCATTGCATTAGCTTTTTTTTTTCCCCAAACCAGATACATTACCTAATGTTCATGACTGGATCTGCTCTCACAAAAACCGTTCAGCAGTCATAGAGCTGATAATGAGGAGTGTTTCCTTCCAGCATTGTCTCCCAAGGCCAAAGTACTTCACTCTGGGCAGCAACGCGGTGTTTCCTCCATGTGGGATTTACAGTCTGGGGCACAGTAGCAAGGTCTGTGCTATGACATGGATGACCTGCTTCTGGACTTGACTGGTTGGCCTCCCTCCACTTCCTGCCACATGCATCAGGGGTATTTTTAAGCCTCCCTCAGAGGCATTGGGTGTTGGCTACAGCCCAGGCTGGAGACTTGGGTTGGGATGTGCCCATGCGCCTCCTGGGACCAAAGCTGGAGGTTCCTGGCTAGAGCGTCTTGCCCTTTCACTCAGGATCAAGCTAAGTCCCATATTTGGGGTCAGGAAGGAATTTTACCCCCGGTCATATCGGTATGGACTGTATCGGTTTTTGCCTTCCTCTGTAGCAGGGTCACGGTCCTCTACCTGCAATCCCTTGAGTGTGTATTAAGAACCTTTTATATGAGCAGGAGGTTGGCTGCTGGGTTCCCCTGCTTTGTCCATGCAATCTCCTGCTTGCAATACCATCAGTCCTGAGACAACACAACCACAGAGTGTGATGTCTTGTGTTGTGTCAGGACTGATGATAGTTTTGCAAGGGGGTCCAATCATGGGTTTATATAGGATAGTTTGCATAGGGATGGTCCTGCCTCAGGCAGGGGGTTAGATTAGACGTGACATCTGGAGGTCCCTTCGCACCCAATTTCTCTGTGATTCTTTTTGGCAAAACATGTACACTGAGCCTTTTTTAGACAGCCATGACTACCTAAGCAACTGCACATTTCAACCCATTATCTTTATTCATTAAGCCCTAATTATGACATTGCTAACTACACCTATATCTAACTGTGGAATATCAGCTACAGCTACTCAGATAGGGTAACATAAATTGGTCGCAGGGACAGACCCCCACCTGATTTAAACTGCATGGCTCTGATAGCAGTGGGCCATGAAAGCAGCTTGTATATCAGTATATTGTTTGTTCTGCTAGCAGAACCAGCAGATAAAATTGTGCTCTCCATTGTGTAGCATAGTTGAACCAGGAGCCACTCAGGAGCATGTAATCTGTGGACCATTTGTACTAGACTCAGCCCCCCCCCCCCCCCAAAAAAAAAAAAAAAAAGGTATACTTTTGGGCATTTCATTTATTTTCTCACCACTGTTGCTAAGCAAAAATTAGGGCTGATTCTGCAGTCGCTACATCCTTGGGACTCCCCTTCACTCAGCACCTCAAGCCATTCTCCTAAGACACAGTGGGCACATTTATACATGAAATTTGAGTGCCTGAATAAACTCCAGCATGATTGATTCCAGTTTATTGCTTCCAGGTACAGCGTTAATACATGTGCCAAGGACCGCAGCACACAAAGCTGGGATGGTGCAGCTGCTCCTGGCAGGGGGCCCTGGGGATCATCCTGCCAGTCCAGGACTGCTCTGCCCTTGCTCAATGTGCAGCAGAGGGGTTGGCTGGGGCACGAGGGTGCTATAGTGTGGGGCTAACCAGTGGGCAGCCCCCGTACTGAAGCACCCTTGTGCCCCAGCTGACCACGTCAGCATCTACACATGCATTGCAGTGGAGTAAATAACTCTGCTGGAGGACAGCACTTGTGTTGGGCAGTGCTATCTATCCTACAGCAGAATGAGTTTACTCCAGCCTAATAGTGCTACACGTGTGGATGGTGATGCTTTACCATGGAGCTAAATTATCAACTGTGCAGTAAAGCATCTCATGTAGATGCCCCAGTGAGGATTAGATTGGGCCCACCAAGCTGCTGCCTGGTTGGACCTGCCTTGGATCTGCTTGTGGGATTAGGAGTGCTCTCTCACCCTGCCTGCCATGGGGTCCTGCTGAATTATATAGCAGTATCAACATAATAACTGTGATACATTTGCAATTGTATACTCTCTTCCCATGGAAATATTCACCAGCACAAGACCACAGGCTCAATGAAAAAGCAAAGGTAGACTATAAGGGAAAACATATTTTAAATCCAAACAGGTCTCAGTTGCCAGCAATAGCAGGCAGGGGAATAGGGGAATGTAGCAAAGTTGCTCTATGTTTAAATATTCTTTTTCTCAAGATTTCCCCAGCGCCCAAGTGCCCGTAAATGGATTAAAGGTTCCAATCCCTTGTTCTGCAGAGAATGAATAACAAAGTGTAGGCTGCGTCTCTGGGGTGCATTCTGGCCATATTGCTCTTAAAGGACTCTTACTAGCTGATCCATGCATCTTCTTTGGAATTATTGCTAAGGAGATTAGTTTGACAGCAATTCCAGATGGGACAATGGTCATTTCACGATGCACAAGAATATTGCACGGCAGCTAATTGAGCCCAGCTGCAGTCAGCAATCCCTATTTTACTTCCAGATCAACCTGCCTTTGTTCACACATTGTTAAGGGGCAAAACTGAGCTGACCAGTTTCTGACTTAAATGAAGTATAAACAAAATGTGCACTGAAGTATTCTGCTCTTAAAGAAAAAAAAATCCACTGGAAAAAATAGTAGATATGTTATTTCTTTTGTTGTGGAGTCTAACTATTGAGGTCATGCAGGAGGCAACCAGCCTATGACCAGCCTCCTGGGAGAAAATCTCAAAGGTGTCCGATATGGAAGACCCCAAACCTAATAGCCCTGGACCCAAAATTATTCTGCAGCCATGCAGGGAGCTATACAACTGCCTTGATCAAGGGAATCCTTTTAGGAGATGTTTTGAACCAAATCTAGATATTTTTTAATCCAACTCTGGAACCACTTTGCTTGCACCTTGTTTTGGGGTCTCATTTATTCAGAGCCAATACATAATGGAATAGATATCATGGGCCTGTGACAAATGCAAGATTAGCACTTTATAGGTAGCAATAACATCATTTCATGTTAATAAATGGCTACTTAATTGTTAAGAGGGTGTAAGAGGTTACTTACACACTCCTTTAACACCACAGTAACTATCATAAACTCTTTATAAATGGCATTGCGCCATTAACTATGACAGGGTAGTGGTTACATGGATCCAGGGGCTCACATGACATGATACACTAGAGTTGCAAGGGCTATTTCAGGAAGCTGGCGGCTGTGTACAGTGGTCGAAGCTTGGGAGTCACTTCACCAAACCTTCACAAGGCTTTGGCAATGAGACTTGGTGTGGCCATGATGAACTTGGCTGTAAAACCATGTTAGCCAGCCTCTTGGTTCATTTTTTGTTCCATTCACTCTTTAAAGCAGGCAGTTTGTTAGCTCACACCAGACTGGGCTTTGCTATCAATAACCCTAATAGGAAAGCAAGGTGTGGACTGCATAGTATCCTTTTTAACAACCATCCTGTAATACCAGTTCTTTGCTTAGGCTGAGGTAGGTCAGATGGGGAGAGCACTGCCCTTCTCTCTTCCCTTTGATTCTTCTAGCTGTTTAAATTACAAGTGATTCGGGTCAGGGGATGCCTCTTACTCAGCATCTTTGCAAACTCTCGCACAGCGGAGCCCAACTCCTGTGTGATCCCTAAATGATAGTGTACTACAATTAACAACCAGCAAAGTACTTGAAAGCTGCATGGATTGCAGATACAGCAATACACAGACAAGGCCAGATGCTATTCTCCAGCATGCCAATGCTGCAAAATAGGACAGAGGACAGAACAGTTTTATTTGTACAATGCACCTGTAATGAAATCAGACATATTTTGTTCTGTAGTTGGTGTGAACTTTTCCTGGATAGAGGCTTCAGAGATTCAGTCTCCCTGTGGGATGAGATACAGGGAATACTCAACTACTTCCATCTGTGCAGGGGAGCCTGCTTGCTTGGAGGCCATCCTTTATAAAACTGTTCTTTTTCATTTTACCATGCGCCTAAGGAGGAATTTCCTTTTATTGCTTTAGCTAATGGCAATAAACTACAGAAAAGTTGCACTTTTATCCACCCTTGGAGTCAGCAATAGACTTGAGTTGTGCACACATGGGAACAAAAAAAAAAAAAAAAAGGAATATAATATCTGTTAAAACACATTACTTCATGAAAGAAAAACCACCTGGGAAGCTGAGATTCTTGGAGAGCTCTGGAGAGGGGCCAGGGTGTATCATCCAGAGAGGTTAAAGGAAATGCACAGTGAATGACAGAGAAAAGAAAAGGAAGGTGCAGGATGGAAGAAAACATAAGCCAAGACAGAGTGGTTCGCTTTAAGGCTAGCAAGCAGAGAGCAGTGGAAATGAACAAGAGCCAAGGAGCAATTGAGAAAGTCAAGCAATTCTCTTTTTTTATTATTGCTGTTTGTTTGAATGGGAGAGAGGTTTATATGCGGGCATTCTTACCTTGCAGCTGTTTGGAAACAGCAGGATATTTCTCTGTTTTAGAGATCAGACACTCCAAGTACCTACTGCCAACTGGCTGCAGAAATATCCCATCATAATACTTGACTGGCTTGGAAAAGTCTCCATCCGCCGGCAGTCCTGTCCCACCTGCTGCCCCTCTAATCCCACTTTGCTCCTTCCATGCTTCCAGCTGTGCTTATGGGACAGCAGGGTGATGCAGTGCCCTAGCACAGCTGGGCAGCCAGACTGAGGCTCCCAGGGACATTGGTTTAAATGTTTTTTTCTCCTCTGGCCACATGTAGGAGGGGAGAGCAGTATTTTTTAATACAAGTTTACAAAACAATAAATCCTATATATATATGTATATATGTGTGTGTATACACACACACACACACAGATATACCACGCCCAGTCTGGGGGGTCCCTCCCTTGTGGGGACCCTCTCTCCAGAATAACTTACTACTACTCCGCAGTCCCGGGGGCTTGCCTCTCGTTCTCCAGGCCAAGGTCTGTCCCCTCCGGGTTTTCCTGCTGCCTGACTCTACTGCCGCTGTCCCGGCTTAGGGCCACAGGCACCGCT
>NW_017728947.1:117016917-117018789 GCF_001723895.1 Crocodylus porosus | reverse complement strand
ACACCAATGTTCACATCATTAATAAAGACATTAAAGAGAACTGCTCCAAGGATGGAGCCTTGGGGGACCCCACTGGTCATGGCGCACCACGATGATTCACTTCCATTGACGATGACCACTATCTGGGTCTGACCTTGAAGCCAGTTCCCCAGCCATTGGACTGTGATGTAGCCGAGGCCACAGTGGACAAGGCTTGGGTGATGTCACACCAGGTATATAAGAACCACTCACTACATTTCTGGACTCTTTTTCCTGGAGCTGCTGAGAATTGCACAGCTGCATTGAGAGCCAGAAAACCTACTGTCCACAGGGTGTGGGGTGGGGAGGAGGGGAGGGGAGGTCTCACACCCTCTTCATTGGAGGGGTGATCAAACACTAGTTAAAGGGAAAGCCTCAGATACAGGGAGAGATGGTGCATGGCTGGACCACAGCTGTATGTTCAGGCCGCAGTGCAGCATAGACCTGGCTGGCTTTGCTGCCCAGTGGGGCAGGCCTGACCTATCCTTTTGTTAGTGTTTAAACTACAATGATAAAGACACGGGGCATTCCCTCGGGAGGTAAAAACCAGCTGGGAGGAATTGGAGTTCTTGGCATGAGCTGCTAATCCAAGCTGGTCACCAGTTCCCACTATATTCCTATCTGGGAAAACTTTTGGTCTTGTAACCAGACCACCAAGTCTGAAATTCATGTGGACTATAGAGGTAGGCTCAGTTATGCTTCTAGCCATGACCCTGGAGTGCTTCATGGGTAGAGACAGGAGTTAAGGTATCTGGACATCATACTACACGTGCCCCACTGTGGAGTTCGTACCACACAGGCATTTAGTACTTGCTTTAGCAAGTGCTTGGTGACTGTGCAGTACCCACTGGTACTGTGCAGTCCAGTGGCTCATGGGTTGTTTGCAACCCTACTGCACAGTAGCAGCAGTGTCATGGTTAGTGGCTGGTGATGTGGCATCCACAGACTGACATTTTCTCCTGCACTTAGAAGTCAGGATTCATCTCTCCCTTGGAGCGAGGAATCTACATAGAGAGTCTGGGCTAGAATTAATGGAATAGGAGAGGTAGCTAAAAACATCCTGAAACAATTTTATGATTCTTCTTGTAAAAATCTCTCTGGGGGATTGGGCATTTCATAATATACCTTCATCTTTTACCACTGATAGCATGTACTTTTGCTGTTGTCTTACCTCATCTATAGCATATATGATATAGTCTTTTTATAGTTTCTTTTAGTAAGATTGGATGTTTGGCTGACAAAGATAGCTGGGAGGTACTACATTAAGTCTTTTCGCTTAATGCCATGCTGTCTTTTAAATGAAAAAAAGGGGGTTTTATGCCAAAACCAAAGACAAAATAACTAGCTAGCTGGTAAGTCTGAATGTCACTTGGAATGGGAATGTATTCTCCATTGTAGATTTGTTTAGTAACATCCTATAGGGGACTTTTTCTTAGCCCATTGTTATTCAATATCTTTATTAATGATGTGGAAGAAAACAAAGTAATTGCTAGAAATAATCTCAGACGATGAAAACATTGTGGAGTTGTAAATAATGACGAAAATAAGGCATTTATGTAGATCAGTATAGATAGAATGATGGGCTTGGCTCACATGATCGACCTTTGTTTTCATGCAGCTAAATGCAAGGCCATACATTGAGGAACCAAGACTCTGGGCATATGATCAGAAGAAAGATTTAAGGATTATGGCAGAAGATACTTAACGTGTTACAGGGCGAATACATTCTTGAATGTATAAGGAGTATTGACATTACCATTATGTATAGCATTAATGAGACCATTATCAACGTGCCTTGTATCAACACTTCAGAAAGGATGGGGACTGTGGCGGGCCAGTAGGGGGCGCTCCTGC
>NW_017728947.1:117013837-117014908 GCF_001723895.1 Crocodylus porosus | reverse complement strand
GGAACAGACACTTCCCTGGGACTGTCACTTAGCCCACCCTCGGGGTTGCTAGTTCCCTCAGGAACTGGTGTGCAATCACCCTCCGCTGGGGCCTCTCCCAGTGCAGCCAATGGTGTGGCTGTCTCTTGGGGAGTTTCTAACCCTCCTCCTCTAGCCTTTTTGCTCTGCAGACGAGTCACCGCGTTAATGCGGTAGGGCTCTAGCTCTGGGGCCTTGTCCATCTCTCTGTGCAGGAGTTCTCAATTAAGTATATCCCGTCCCACCAGGATGGGAGCTGGAGCCCCTTCCATCACCCCCATTTCTACAAGCATCGAGCAGCCTCTCCACTCAATGGGTGACCGGGTTACCGGTATCTCAAATGGTGGAGACCACACCCCTTGAATGGTCAGGGTCCTCCCTGGGATTATATCTGCAGGTGAAACTAGGTTGGCAATGATTAATGTCACGCTGGACCCCGTGTCCAGTTCCCCAATAAGGGTTCTCCCATTGACCGTTATCTTGGTCCGGTGGGGGCCATCACCTCCGCTGGGTTTGTGATCCTGTAGCAACAGGCACGCCCCTCAGAGGGGCTCGGGACTCCCCCCTCACTGCGTACAGCTGTTGCATGTCTGACGGGCTTGGGTTTGTTGCTTAACTTTGGGCAGTTGGGCTTGATGTGGCCCGGCTCCCCGCAGTTATAGCACCCCCTCTTTTCCGAATTGGGGTGTTTGGTCCAATCAGGGGCCACCTTCCACTCGGTCTGGGATGGCCCCTTTTCCCCTTTTGGACCGACCCTCCCCTTGCCCCTCTTTGGACCCTTTCTGTCCCTTCCCAGAGTAGGGAGGCTTCCTGTCTGACCCATCACGATTAAGCAACAGCTGATCCGCAATTTCAGTGGCCTCATGGACTGTTTTGGGGCCCCTGTCCTTGACCAGGGTTTTAACCT
The DNA here is from genome assembly GCF_001723895.1 of Crocodylus porosus. Classification (NCBI taxonomy): domain Eukaryota; kingdom Metazoa; phylum Chordata; order Crocodylia; family Crocodylidae; genus Crocodylus; species Crocodylus porosus. The sequence goes on along the minus strand of NW_017728947.1, from coordinate 117,013,983 downwards.
CCCTTGGACAGCAATGATAGAATTGGTCCAATGCCATGAGCTGGTACGTTTTCTCGGCAGTGTCAGCCTTGGCTCCCCCTACCCATTTAAGGAAAGCATCCCACATCAAGGCCACATAATCAGCCATTGACTTCTCCGGTTGCGGG
>NW_017728947.1:117010643-117013325 GCF_001723895.1 Crocodylus porosus | reverse complement strand
CTCAAGGGATTTCAGTGCCTCTATTACTCTTCCCAAATTATGCGTGTAAAGCTGCAGGGTATTCAGATCCCACCGCTGGGACAAACTGGATGGGGTTCAGAAAGGAGCTAAAAGAATGACGGTGCCTTTGCAGGACGCCCTCGTTCATGGATGACGGGCGGCAGAGTGGAGGAAGGTCGGGGCTGTAGTTCCAGAATTCCTGTCCCAAAGCTGATTGGCTGCAACATTACATACTTGTTAAAATCTTATTGGTACCAAGGGAAGCAGGCGAATGATTCTTTGGCCCTGTATGCATAAAGTTGTGTGTAGGGCCCTTCGTAGGGTTAATCCCTGGAGGCTCTGTTCAGGGGCAGTCAGCCTTGTAAAAGTTATATGGGAGGTTGAGCTTGCTTCACACAGGGCTGGCTTTTATTTCAGCTATAATACTAAGTCATATAACTTGCTGTAGACACCTAAACCTGATACCAGCCCTCAGGCTATTACAACACTGAGTTTCGCTGAAGAAAAGTGAAGTGACTTTTTTTCTCTGTACAGAAAGTGAAGATTCTTCCATGGCAGGAAGGAGGCAGGAGAGAGAGGAGCTTTTGGGGTCAGGAACCAAGGAACTTGGATTTGTTTGGTGCTAGCCACGTCGCAGGCTCTATCAGAGACAGGATATGAATAATGATATGAATAATGATAATGGACCAGCACTAATGAAGTCAGGTCACACTCAGGTCCTGTAATTTTAAAGAAGGTTTTGCATAGTGGAACCTGGAATTACAGCACATCTTAGGTATGTTAATAAGTTTCTATCCCAAATGCTTTTAAAGGAAAACTATGTTAGATACTTGGGTGCAGTCCAGACTGGAGCCTGGTCTACTAGCGACTGGTAGAAACCAGAGATGGAAAAGTCCCTAAGTGTACAGAAGTAATTAACAGATACTACCACATTCCTAAATAGAGAATGGAAAACTTGAAATTACTGAAAGGCACTTAACTAGCATTGAAGTGCAACCATTTCTAGCAAAGAAGGTGAGGGCTTTTAAACAGCACAGAGGAATATTTCAGTGCTGAAGTTATATCTGTGTCTAGAAGAGTACAGATCCTTTGCGAGAAATGTGCAATGTATATATACATCAATCATTCTCGCACGGACTGTAGAGCTGCCATATTGCAGCAGGTGACTTCCAGCTAGGACAATGTAGTGTTTATGATGATGGTCAGGATTAGCTGCTTCCGAGGAACCAGAACAGGGAGTTATGGGATAACCCCACTGGTAACCAGGGACCACAGTGCACCCCACAAGGTCTGGCCACACCAGCACAAGAAGCAGTGGCCTGTGCAGAATATCAGGAGCAGTTCATATAGAAAGGGTGGACTGGAGACGCATCGAAGAAGGCCGGGGACTGGTTTATAGCCACAGAGTCATAGAATTGGAAGGGACCTCAAGACTCATCTAGTCCAACGCCCCTACACAAAGGCAGGCTGCACTCCTTATAAACCATCCCACATGAATGCCCATCCAGCTTCTTGGAAAACTTCAGTGAAGGCAATTCCAGCTCTTCCTATGCAACCTCTTGACTGTCCTCTTGTTGCTTGCCTCTGGATCTCTTCTAGTTCCTCTATATCCTTTTTCAAATGCAGGGGCGAGGAAAAAAAAAGTCTAAATTGCAGTGTGTGGAAGGGCACTACCATCTCCCACACCTTGCACTTAATATTTTTGTTAGTGCAGCAGCAAATTATTCTTTCTTTCTTTTTTTCCCCCCAAGTGTTATGTCGCTGTGTTATGTTGCATCTGATACACCACGGCCCTCCAGCCCTTCTTAGCAGCCCTGATGTTTAAAAAGGCAGGAAATGTGGCAAAAACTAACTGGATCAGAGGCATGAATTTTCATAGCCAACAACCTGCTTCATTAGATGCTAGACAGTTATGTTACCTAAACCGCTATCCCCGCCTGTTTGTGTGAAGTCATAGAGGAGTGGGGCTGGAAGGCACCAGAGGTCACGTCTAGTCTTATCCCCTGCCCGAGTCAGGATCAGCCCTGTCCAAACCAGCCCGTGCAACCATAATGGGTTGCATGAGTCTACATAAGACCCTGACACAACATAGATCTAACACCCTAACCTGCCACAGGTAAAGCAAAGACCGGCAGCAGCTTCTATTAAACAATATCAATACACTCAAGAGTCGTTGGTAGAGGGCCATAACCCCCACTACAGAGGAAGGCAAAACTCCCCATGGTCTGCACTGATCTGACTATGGGGTAAAATTGCTTCCTGACCCCAAATCTGGCATTTGTCTGGTCCTGAGCAAAACTCTCTAGCCAGGAACCTCCAGTTTCACTCCTAGCAGGAGCATTGGCACACCCTAGCTGAAGTCCCCGGCCTGGGCTGTAACCAACATTTATTGCCTCTGGGGATACATATAGCACAAAAAAGGAAGTGGGGTGGGGGAAGAGGCCAGGAGCAACCAACAAAACCCAGAAGCCCATGAAATCCCAATAGTTGAACATGGACATAGCTACAACCAGATCACCCCAACCAGGGGCTGCCCAACCTCCTCTTGACGCCTCCAGTGATGGAGAGACCACTCATAGTTTCATAGTTTCATAGTAGCTAGAGTTGGAAGGGACCTAGGTAGATCATCTAGTCCGACCCCCTGCCTTGGCAGGAAAGAGCACCGGGGTCAGATGACCCCGG
>NW_017728947.1:117000523-117010632 GCF_001723895.1 Crocodylus porosus | reverse complement strand
AAGAACCGACGTGAGCGGTCAGACCTGGCTGACTGCTCCTCCCAGCAGATGTCTGGGAAGTTCAGGTCCCCCGTGACCACCACATCCTTAGCCTTCACTGCCTCTGTGAGCTGACCTAAGAATTCCTGGTCGAGCTCTTCTCCTTCTCCTGGCATCTATTCCACTGCCGCCCTGCTCTGACAGTGAACAAGGTTTTTGTTTTTTCTGGATATCCAGTCTAAACTTAGCTTGCTGCAACGACAGGCCATTGGTCCGTGGCTGCTTCTTTGCAAAAAGACAGAAAAGGTGTATTCCTTCTTTAAGGCAACTTTTCAAGTCCATTTAGTTTTTTCCTTCCTGATCACCCTGTATTTCTCTTTGTTCAATTTAATTTTGTTGCCCATGGCACAGTTCTCCAATGTATCCACATCCCTTTGTATTGCAACCACGTCTCCAGAGCGTTTGCAACCCCCTCCCAGTTTTGTGCCACTGGCAAATTTTGCCTGTAATTCTCTATCCCTGCATACAAGTCACTGATAAAAAGAGTAAGCAGAATGGACCCAAACTAGGCCCCTACAGAGTCCTACTGAGACCTCCTGCCAGTCTGGCATTGCATTGATCTGTTAATAGGTCGTCCTGCCTGTGGTTATTGTACCAATGTTATAGCCACCTAATGGCAATATTATTTAGCTCACATTTCTCCCGTTTCCAGAAGAGAATGGTATGTGGGACTGTGTCATGCCAACTGCCTTCTCCTTATGTATTAAACAGTTACCTGCTGAAGGGGGAAATCGGCTTCTGTTAATTTTGCTAGTCAGGTCTCAGTTTCATTTTTGTGATGACTGAAGCAAACCAGGCACTGAATGAACATCTCTTCCTTCCCAGTGTCTCTTGCTAAAACCTCCCTTCTTCATCAAGCAGCAGACACAGACTCCCTAGTCGTTCTCTTCCATTTCTTATATTTAAAGAGTCCCTTCTTGTTGCCTTTCTGTTTCTTGTCAGGGCCACTCATAGTTTGCCTTTGCTTCCCTGAATTGTCCCATGCTATTCCTTTGTACACCTTCTTAGTGATGCCTGTCCTTCCATTGCCTGTCCATATCTCTTTGGATTTTCAGAGAACCAGGGAGCTTCTTACATAGCCACACTGGTCCCCGCTTCTTCTTCTTCTTCTTTTTTCCTTTGCATTCGAATGGCTTGTTGCTGAGCCTCTAACAGCACAGTATGCCCTTCTCGATTTATGCACCCCTTAAGAGCCCCCTTTTTCCCTGTAATATGTCAGTCCAAGGGACCTTAGTCAGTTTAAATCTGTCTTTTTTAAAATCCCACCATCCTTATTTTGCTATTCCCATGTTTTCTTTCCCTTGATATAACTAGTTCAACCATAACCCATCACTTCCTTCCAAGTTTCTGACCATCTTGAGATTTGCAACCAGTTCATTCCAGTCGATCTAGATCAGATCCAAGATAAATGATCCCTAGTCCTCTCCTCTGCTTTCTGAAACAGTGGAAGCATGAGGGCTTTTAACCTGGCCCAAAATCATGTGGGGTTTTTTATGATTTACTTATAACAATTCCAAATATCCTTGTTAGCCACTTAACTCTCTAAGTACTCTTTTGGTACTACCTCTTGGCCTGGATGGTGATTGGTGGCAATGAGCTCCCATCACCAAGTTTCAACTTTCTCAAGCTTAGTGCAGGTATAATTAGAATGGAAAAAAATGTTTTAAAAGACACTAAATGTATTCTGAAAGTTGTGTTGTAACTGTGACAGTCCAGGGAAGTATGCACGAAGCAAGATTTGCTTTCATTGCCTCGGCTTTATAACTGGGAGAGATGACAAGTTTTTAGGTACAAAATGTGCTTCTTCAGGTCTGGGAAAGAAGCAGATGTAGGCTAAGCTAAATAGCAGGCAAAAAAATGACTTTTGTTTAACCTTCTGATGTTAATGAACGTGATCACTTAAATTGGCAGGTGGACGGTAAAGGAGCAAAGAGAGGTCATCAGAAGTAGTTATGGACCCAGTAAAGGGCAGTTGCTAGAGATAAACCTAATTATATAAAAGAATCATAGCTGTCTAAAAGAAGTAGGGCCATTATCACCTCTGGAGCACAGAGAGGTTAGCAAAGGAAGCAGAGGCAAGTTATAAAAAGCCATAAAACACGTGTCTTTGAAGTCTGTGTTTTTTTGGTGGAAAATAAAATTATGAGTTGTTGTTCTTAGGCTTCTCTTCTGAAGGTGTTGCAGAAGTTTATTTTCAGTACAAGGACTGTACAGTCATAGATGGACTCCTGTGAAAAAATATCCTCTCACTGGTGATGGGTGTCCCTGTCCTTGCGAGTCCATCCAGAAAGGTTCACTAGCACGGTTTTCATAGGGGTGTTTGAACGAGGTATGTCATGTTCTGTGACCGGCTTGTTTTGGACCCATGGACTGTGATGGGTTTGTTGTGGATTGTGCTGATTATCGTGAGGTAAGAAGTGCAATGGCAGCTTTTGTGCCTTTTGTTCAAGCAGTGTCTTGTTCCATTTGGTGTTTGCAGACCAGAAGTCGGTTTGGATATTAGCACTTCTTCCAATGTGAGTTTGAATTTCTAAATACATTTTGCTTGGGATGACCCACAGCTGAAGCACGCCTCCTAATTCCCTGTCTGCTGTGCATGCAAATGCTGATCAGATAGATTAGGCAACACTTATCATTAACTGCAATAATTTTATTGTGCAAATGGCAGGTTTTCATAGGTGGGCTCTCCAAAATAATCCTTCCAAAATAAAATTATATAAGTGGAACCATGAAGACTGTTTAACCCTGTTCAGCTACTTGTCTCAAAGAGTTATAGCCATATATTTGGTAATTTGGAAAGAGTACCTACTTCTTGTTTTTAATTTGAGCTTTTCCTCTGCCTTAAAATCATTTTGGCAGGAAGGGCTGGTTTTGTATTTGGAGCCTTTTGGACTGTGCTTCTGGACTGCTGAAATACCCAGGGAATGCCCAGTTATTTAGATTCAGCTGCCTTGTTACAAAAACATGAATGTTATTTGAGCAAATGAAACCAATCTGCCTCTTTCCTGTTATTGCTCTTCCAAGAAGGCCCACAGTGGCCCAGTCAACGTAATACACCAATGAAACCAAATGCATAGCCATTTGTTACTCCATTGTTTTCGTTGCAAACTAATTCTAATAAAGCATTCATCATGGCCGCAGCACAATGGAGTGCACACAAAATATTGGAAGCCCTCCTATTAGATAATACATGTTTACTGCTACAGGAGATAACAAATAGGATTAGCTGCTCAATGGCCATTGTCGACAGGAGCCCTGGAAATGCTTAAAACAGAAGGCAAACCAAATAATGCTCTCCCAAGTGGCCAACAGGATTTTGAAATTATCCCCTTTGTTTGTTCCTCTTGTGCAGGTACCCTGAACAGAGACAATTATGCGGTTCACCAGCTCACTGCAACACAAAGGGTTCTTAGCAAAAGATTAAATTAGCAGAAAAAATAAAAAAACAAACAAAAACCCCAACTTCTCCAAAATCTGCTCAAAGGACTTGATTCTCTATTGCATTCCTCTCTTTTTAAACTACTTTAACTCTATGCCCAAGTATTTCACTGCAGCTGTTTCATGTTTTGTAGATACCAAGGTTTCCAATAGAGACACCGACCTGCAATTATGATTTGTCTCAGGGTCATACATACAAAACAGGAGACCGAATAGAGTAACCGCCTTGGTAGATGAGGGGAATGCAGTAGACATAATATACTTGAACTTCAGTGAGGCTTTTGATACAGTCCTACATGACTTTCTCATAAGTAAACTAGAGAAATGGACAGAAACACTGGTAAGTGGATATGTAACTGGCTAAATAACTTCACGCAAAGAGTAATTATAAATGGATAAATGTGGTGGGAGGTTTCCAGCAAGGCTCCAAAGGGATCTGTTATGGTTCAATGCTGTTTACCATTTTTTATTAATGACTTGGCTACAGGAGTAGAGTGATTCCTGATCAAGTCGGCAGATGACACAAAATTGGGAGGGCTTCAAAACATGGGGGAGAAGAGGGGTAGAGATGAACACTAGACGAAAGAGCATGTGGACCAACACCCTTTTTATCTTCTTGGAAAGGGGGAACTGAGAGGGAGGCTGGTACTTGGTCAGGTCCAACTCTTATGCTGCATGAACTTATAACGATACAATTTAGCTAAATCACCCCAATATTACTTTTAATGAGTGGGGTGGTTTTGTTGCACTTGGATCACAACAGAGTCACACAGATGAAATAACAGTTTATAGCAGCACCCTTTGATATCATTACAGTTGTTTATACCTAGAAGGAAATTTGACAATGCCAAATGTAAGGTGCTACACCTAGGAAAGAAAAAGCAGCTGTGCAAATACAGGGTGGAGATAACTGGCTAAGCAGTAATGTGGCTGGGAGGGATTTAGAGGTTTTGGTGGCTCAACATGAGCCAACAGTGTGATGGAGTCATCAAAAAGTAACCCATTTGGGGCTGCATTAATAGGAGCATAGTATGTAAGACATAGGAGAAAATAGTGCCGCTCTATTCTGCTGTGGTTAGGCTTCAGCTGGAGTAATGGGTGTAGCTGCGGGCTCCACAGTTTAAGAGGGATGTGGAGGAACTGGAGAAGATCCAGTGGTGAATAGCAAAGATGTTAGAGGGGCTGGAATACAAACCGGATGAGGGAAGTTGAGAGAACTAGGTACATTGAGGTAGGTATGTTTAGTCTTCAAAATATTTAACTGGCTGCCATAAAGAGGAACAACTGTTTCTTTTTTTTTGGTACAATGAGCTTAAACTGCATTAAATGAAATTTAGATGAAATATCAGGGGGAAAAGAAAAACACTGTTCAGCACAGAAGGGCAGTGGAGCAAGTGGGGTGGGAGAACTGTGGCATGTCATCCATTTCATGTTTTCAAGAAGAGGTTGGGTAGCCATCCAACTGGGATAGCTCAGAAAGAGTACAGTCTGCATTTGGGTACAGGTTTGACCTAGATGACTCTTGAGATCCCTTCTGATCCCAGGACTATATTAGAAAGTCTCTGTTAAAAGCAAAACGCTTATTTTGCCTCTTTGAGATGCCACAGTCCATAGAAATAGCCTTCCAGTAGGGAGAGAGAGGGCAAAACACTTCCCACGTTTTGAAATGGAGTTTGAGAAATGGAAGAAGGGTTGGTCTTCCATCACTGCTGCATCAGTGAGTCCGGCACAGGCGATCCCATTCCATCCTTTATCCTGTGTTACTAAAAGCAGCTCATACCCTATGCGAAGGAATTTAGTTCACACTGAGATACTCAGCGTTACACCTAGGTAAAGTCCATATTCTCTTCCAAACACAAATGTCTTTGATTTGCTTCATGAGCATCTGTAAGATAAATCCAACTCAACTGACAAACTGCAAGGTCCGCTAGAGTAGTTGGAGACACTGGAAAGCCCAAAGTAATAAAAGGTTTGTGTCACACAGACAAAGACAGGAGAGAGCCAGAACCGAGGCCACTCTGCCAATTGTTATGAAAACAGTTGTAATCGGTTGATAGCAAGGTATTTGTCATCTTATTCTTCTGTTTAGTGGTTCATTCACAGGTTAAATGTCCATCCAATCAAATGTGTCTCTTCTATTTAATGGGTACTAAATTGAAGTTGACCTAACAATTTAAATTCTTTCAAGACCCTTGAGATTGAGATTAGTGAGAAAGGTATAATTTAGTGTGTGCAACAAAACTAGGCAAATGTCCCTCAAAGAAGTTTATGCATGATAATAGAGGTCCCTTTATGCTTTAAGTATTCTCATCACATAATGCACTGTAAATGAAAAGCTCTTGTTCTCAAGAATAGGCCCCTAAATACAGCAGTCTATTGTAATCTGTTGCTGTCCTTGACAATCACTGTCAGAAAACTTAACCTAGTTAATCAATTAGCTTTGGTATTAGACTGATATACATGTGGTTTAAAGAGACTGCTTTAATGTGAGGCTGTGTGGTTCAACAAGGTGACTTGGAGATAGATTTTCCACAAGTCCTGCCACTGACTTATTGTACAACTTTGGGCAAGTCAGGTAACCTCTTTGTGCCTCAATGAATCACACTGTGAACCTTGGATAAAAGTACCTGCCTTACAAGAGGTCCCTAGCACCTTCCAGGGCTTAAATGAATAAACCTACATACTCTTTGGGTGCATCTATATGTTCCCGTAGAGTGACATTGGTACTACGTCATGCTTAGTAGCAGTACTAAAGCATGGTGCAACAGCAGCCCATCCTGCGCTGTACACTGCATGCACAGTTATTTTTAGCCACTACTTTACCATAGTGGTATGCTATAACGAGGGAGCGCGCCACTACAGTGAAGTAGCTGCTGGTCACCTGTAGATGCACAGGGCTGCTACATTGTTGCAGCGTATTGCTACACTGATGTAGCGTCACAGGTAAACGTGCCCGTTATCTTAATGCACCTAAAAAAAATCCCAATTTTTGCTGAAACATGTCACATCCACTTACCTAGACCACCTACTCTTCAGTGAGCTACAAAGACAGCCATAAAACTTAAATGGTAATCTTTTCAAGTACATATTTATGGGCTTATTTTTAGAAAATTATGTTAAGCGTTCAAGCCCCTGGTATAGATTACATGCATTGCAGTCTGAACCCACGAGATAAAGCTACGTCCTCTGCTTTGTATTGTACTATTAGACTGTGATCCTACAAACAATTATGTAGATACCTAAATTCAATGTATAAGGGGGAAATCCTGCACGAAAGTGAATCACAAGAGTCCCTTTGACTTCAGCTTAGATGCTTAAAATGATATAGTTGTGCGAGTCTTGCAAGATGGGGTATTGATAAAGATAAGCTCCAATTGAAAATGTAATGAAAAAACCTGGGGATGCTCCATCTTGCTGCTGAAATAAACAAGCCACAAGCTAAACTGGAGAAATCTACCAGGAAGGAATTGAAAAAAAGTCTAAGACAAGACTTACAAATATTCTTTCGTGCACAATGACATTGCTGGCACATGTACGGCAAGCATATCATTAGCAGTCACATCACTATGATGAAACTATCACAGAACAGAGAGCTCTTATTATTGGGCAGAGGAGAAGAGCCAATCCTCTGAAGCAGGAAATCGGCAGAGGAACAGTCAGCTGTGGTACGAATTGGCAAGGAAAGCTGTGGGCTGGTAAACTCATTAATTCCCCAAATGCCTTTTTGCTTAGAGCAAATGAGGTGAAGGAAAATTAAATTTTACTGGGGTGTCTGAGACTTGGTATACGCTTGATATACACTAATTAAAATGTGGTAATATTTACTCTTTGGAATATGCTTGCATTTAATAGGGAACATTTTGGAAATCTGTCTTAGACTTCATCTTTTTAAAGACAGGAAGGGAAACTAAGACCAAAAAAAAATATAAACAAAAACTCTCTAGACTATTTAGATGGTAGGTAGATAGAGCCTCTGTACAAAAAGAAGTCTGTGAGCTGCAACCTAGATCGTTTCTATCCCATCCTGTCCTGGGAAGTGAGAGCTGTATTGCTCCCAGACTGGTTTCTGCACTGCCACAAAGATTTATCGGCAGGGTTGCCAACCCCCAGCCCCCATTGCAATGTCTCTGAATCTGCCACGAGGAAAGAGACTGGAGCTTTGCTCCCCTGGGTGAGGGACCCTTGCATCCAGGTTGTAGAGCTGCTCTCGTAGTCCCTGCCCCACAAAGCAGGTATGACTCCCCTGGACCCCCACCCTGGACCTGGGTCTGGGAACACCAGAGTTGCTCCTGCCCCACTCCAGCCAGGGCTGAGCAGAGCATCTGCCTGAGGAGCCAAGCTCAGGCCCTGCTCCCTACCCAGTGCCCCCACCCAATGGAAGGAGTGCCTCCCAGTGTCACCCACTGGCTAGGAGGAGGGGCTGGGAGGGTTGGAAACTACCTACTAATGCTGCAGTGCATGACTGTTGTCCACAGCAGGAGCCCCCAAACCAGCAGGGACAAACCCAGAGGAGAGAAGGGACAGGAACCCATACCAGCACCCATACGTCTCTCCCAGCAACCCCCAAACCGGGGCTGGCTTGCCCCCAGTCAGCCAGGGGAGAACAGAAGCAGCAGATGGGTTGGCTCTTACCTGCACCATGCTTAATCTTCTTGCAAGTCCCCTGCTAGCCCAGGGCTCCACACGGCTGCACAGGCACCAGCAGCTGCGGGGAACTGGACCCACTGGCAGGTGACCTGTGCTGTTGAAGCGCACCCCAGCCTGCTACGGGTGAGCAAGCACCCCAGGCGGTCTCCATCACTGGGAAGCTCACAGCATCGCGGGGTTTGGTAGCTTTATGCACACCAAGCAGCAAAGATGCGGGCACCTGGAGTATGCTGGAAGAAACCTGTGCTTCTAGGAATGGAGGTGGCTCCTGGCCTAGGTGGCAGCTGCGCCGGGAGTGAGAGGAACAAAGCAGCACCGAATCGTCAGACCGGAGTGCCGAACCACCACTTAAAGAGCCCGGCCTCCTTATGTTCCCAGTTGCTTTGTGAACCTGGCCAGTGACTGTAGTTAGTGTGCATTTCGTTAGTACTTCATTAAGCAAGTACTAAATTAAATGTGCAATAACTACTGTGCATTAGTGAACGTGTAGAAGTGCCCACAGTGTGCTAAAAACAGGCGGGGATTTACTGTGCAGCAGCTGATCTGTGATAACTGCCCATGTGCACACTCTTATCCCTGGCAGTAGTGGGTTTTTTTGTGACTCTTACTGCACAGTAGCCTATTAACACTGCACAGTAGTGTATGAACACAGTCTGTGCCCAGCACACTACTGACCAGAGTCATTAAGCTACTGTGCAGTAAGTGTCTTGTGTAGACATGCCCGGTCCCTTTCTGGATCTCTAGAGCCTTCCATTACTTTCTGCAAAGTCCATTTTGCAGAGGTAGGGTGGAGAGGACCCCCACCAACTCTTCCCCCAGCCATCCCAGCCTATAGATTAGTTCTTGGGACCCTTTGTTGGAGAGTTGGATTTGTGCAATTAACCCCTCTCTGGCTAATGGGGAGGCTGTCCCCTAGTTCTGCTTCTTGAGCACCTGCTCTAATGACTATTCTTATACAAAAGGCTGGCCAACCCCTCTCCCTTCCCTGAGCTGTTCCCAGATGGACGCGGCTGCCGTGCATTGTGCAGACATCAGTGCTGTCTGCATGGTTCAGGCATGGCCCACAGCATGCCCGCCACATGAAGCCTTTCACGGGGTGCAGGCATGGGGATGCCTAGCTGGTAATCTCCAGTGAGGCCCAAGATGCATTTTGGGTGCTTGGAAGTCCTGCTACTTACACCCAGATCCTCAGAAGTGGCAAAACATTGCACTTCCACTGAAATGTTTGTAAAATATCTGGTTGTCTGTGCCTCAAGTCCCAGCCTGTGTAATGAGGAGAAGAGCACTTGCCTTGAATGGAAATACTATTGTGAAGGTAAGTGCATAAGGCCAGGAGGTACAATGCTGCTATGATCAGCTTGTTTTACACAGATAAGCTAAAGAACAACCAGCTACTGTGGACTTACTTGCTTAATACATGCAAGGAAGAGATGACCTTGCCTTTATTACAATCAACGCAATTTAAGGACTAGTTGATCCAGTAATAAGCCACCCATGCCATATTTATGAAACATCATATTATATAAAATTATAGGTTATCTGAATTTAATTTGCATTTATACTTCCAAATCAGTTTATTATATAGCAGAAACACACTAGAATTAAATTCGTAATGTGCATTACAGCAATTTGAGCAAATTGTACCTTGGAGCAATTTATATTTAAAATGTGGTATGTCTGCTGATTCACTTTCCTGTAGTGTGTAAATAAATTTGTGAAGCTCTTCCTGTGACAGTGATACTGTTCCAATGGTAAATTGGGATAGTCTGAAAGAGTGAGCAATTACCACTTGAGCAGATCTCAGCTGACACTAAATCTTAAAGCATTTGAATTACATGGCACAACGAAAGGAAGTGATTTTTGGTGTGTTTTTGTTTTCCTTAAGTCACTGTAGCGGCTCTTGTCAGGTGGAAAACGACTGTGTAGAGACTCCTTGGCTTTTTCCTCAACACAATGTGATGAGCCTTAGAAAAGTTGTAAATGAG
>NW_017728947.1:116993808-117000423 GCF_001723895.1 Crocodylus porosus | reverse complement strand
CTGGCAGGTGACCTGTGCTGTTGAAGCGCACCCCAGCCTGCTACGGGTGAGCAAGCACCCCAGGCGGTCTCCATCACTGGGAAGCTCACAGCATCGCGGGGTTTGGTAGCTTTATGCACACCAAGCAGCAAAGATGCGGGCGCCTGGAGTATGCTGGAAGAAACCTGTGCTTCTAGGAATGGAGGTGGCTCCTGGCCTAGGTGGCAGCTGCGCCGGGAGTGAGAGGAACAAAGCAGCACCGAATCGTCAGACCGGAGTGCCGAACCACCACTTAAAGAGCCCGGCCTCCTTATGTTCCCAGTTGCTTTGTGAACCTGGCCAGTGACTGTAGTTAGTGTGCATTTCGTTAGTACTTCATTAAGCAAGTACTAAATTAAATGTGCAATAACTACTGTGCATTAGTGAACGTGTAGAAGTGCCCACAGTGTGCTAAAAACAGGCGGGGATTTACTGTGCAGCAGCTGATCTGTGATAACTGCCCATGTGCACACTCTTATCCCTGGCAGTAGTGGGTTTTTTTGTGACTCTTACTGCACAGTAGCCTATTAACACTGCACAGTAGTGTATGAACACAGTCTGTGCCCAGCACACTACTGACCAGAGTCATTAAGCTACTGTGCAGTAAGTGTCTTGTGTAGACATGCCCGGTCCCTTTCTGGATCTCTAGAGCCTTCCATTACTTTCTGCAAAGTCCATTTTGCAGAGGTAGGGTGGAGAGGACCCCCACCAACTCTTCCCCCAGCCATCCCAGCCTATAGATTAGTTCTTGGGACCCTTTGTTGGAGAGTTGGATTTGTGCAATTAACCCCTCTCTGGCTAATGGGGAGGCTGTCCCCTAGTTCTGCTTCTTGAGCACCTGCTCTAATGACTATTCTTATACAAAAGGCTGGCCAACCCCTCTCCCTTCCCTGAGCTGTTCCCAGATGGACGCGGCTGCCGTGCATTGTGCAGACATCAGTGCTGTCTGCATGGTTCAGGCATGGCCCACAGCATGCCCGCCACATGAAGCCTTTCACGGGGTGCAGGCATGGGGATGCCTAGCTGGTAATCTCCAGTGAGGCCCAAGATGCATTTTGGGTGCTTGGAAGTCCTGCTACTTACACCCAGATCCTCAGAAGTGGCAAAACATTGCACTTCCACTGAAATGTTTGTAAAATATCTGGTTGTCTGTGCCTCAAGTCCCAGCCTGTGTAATGAGGAGAAGAGCACTTGCCTTGAATGGAAATACTATTGTGAAGGTAAGTGCATAAGGCCAGGAGGTACAATGCTGCTATGATCAGCTTGTTTTACACAGATAAGCTAAAGAACAACCAGCTACTGTGGACTTACTTGCTTAATACATGCAAGGAAGAGATGACCTTGCCTTTATTACAATCAACGCAATTTAAGGACTAGTTGATCCAGTAATAAGCCACCCATGCCATATTTATGAAACATCATATTATATAAAATTATAGGTTATCTGAATTTAATTTGCATTTATACTTCCAAATCAGTTTATTATATAGCAGAAACACACTAGAATTAAATTCGTAATGTGCATTACAGCAATTTGAGCAAATTGTACCTTGGAGCAATTTATATTTAAAATGTGGTATGTCTGCTGATTCACTTTCCTGTAGTGTGTAAATAAATTTGTGAAGCTCTTCCTGTGACAGTGATACTGTTCCAATGGTAAATTGGGATAGTCTGAAAGAGTGAGCAATTACCACTTGAGCAGATCTCAGCTGACACTAAATCTTAAAGCATTTGAATTACATGGCACAACGAAAGGAAGTGATTTTTGGTGTGTTTTTGTTTTCCTTAAGTCACTGTAGCGGCTCTTGTCAGGTGGAAAACGACTGTGTAGAGACTCCTTGGCTTTTTCCTCAACACAATGTGATGAGCCTTAGAAAAGTTGTAAATGAGTGAGGGCATGGAGCCAAACTTCCCTGCATGCTAGGGAAGTTCAGATCAGGCTCTTCTCAACGTCAGATTGAGTTTGATAAGTGGCCTTCTCACAGTCTGTTCACAACTCATTTCCCACAAATCTTTTGGCTCTTCATTTAACCTGAGTCTTCAAGAGACTTGATCACTAATGATGTTCTGCTACTAATCTGGGCTCTCTTTTTAAAATCAGCTAGCATCCCAGGGGGCTGGAGAATGGCCAGCTAAAAATCATGCCAAAGCACTCATAAGTAGGACACAACAAGGCCGTGTTTCCATTACAGGAACACAGCCGCTGGGTGAGGTTGTGTGCAAACTTTGTGTCTGAGTTGCGGAGCAAAGCAAAGTAATGTGGACCGGCACTGCGAGTACCCTTCTTGCCAAGAAGACTACTGGCATCCTGGGCTGCATAGGTAGGAGCATTGCCAGCAGATTGAGGGTGGTCATTTTTCCCCTTTATTCAGCACTGGGGAGGCCACATCTAGAGTCCTGTGTCCAGCTGTGGACCTCTCACTACAAAAAGGATGTGGACACGTTGGGAGAGAGTCCAGCAGAGGGTAATGAAAATGGTTTAGGGACTGGGCACAAGACTGGTGAGGAGAAGCTGAGGGAATTGGCCTGATTGAGTCTGCAGAAGAGAAGACCGAGGGGGATTTGATAGCAGCCTTCACCTCCCTGCCGGGGGGCTGCACAGAGGATGGAGCTGGGCTGGTCTCAGTGGGGGCAGATGGCAGGACAAGGAGCAATGGGCTCAGGCTGCAGCAAGGGAAGTTGAGGTTGGATGTTAGGAAAACTGTCTCACCAGGAAGGAGTAAAGCACTGGAACAGGTTACCTAGAGAGGTGGTGGAGTCTCCATCCTTGGAGGTTTTTGATGCCTGGCTTCACAAAACATTGGCTGGGATGATGTAGCTGGGGCTGGTCCTGCTGTGAGCAGGGGTTGGACTAGATGTGACCTCCTGCGGTCCCTTCCAGCCCTCGTTGTCTGTGATTATATGTCATACTTTATAGTCTATCTGGTTTTATTTTTCCTTGTATTGTAAATCATATGAAACTGGGAGAGGGCCACATACAGCTAATGGATAAATAACACGGTATTGCTGAACTCAGTTCCTTTCCCAGGCTCCTGCCCTGTGGGGTGCAGGCAAGACAGGGCCTGGGGAAGTGCTGGGCACTGCTGCTGCTGGCTGGATCTTGGCTTTCCCAACAAAGAGAAACCTTGCTGTTAAGAAGCCCTGGATCCTCCAAGCTCCACATCCACAGCCCCGGCAGCCCGGAGTCTAATCCCGTTTTGTCTAAACGTAGCAGCATGGTACTCACTCGTGTAGCCACGTGCAGAAATGTAGCCACATAAGAGGCATATTTGCCAGTTAAACGAGACTAATGAAGCAGTTGGAAATAAGATCTAATATTTGCCTTTCTCAGCATGCTCAGAAGGAGCCTGCTACAGCCTGCTATGCCTCCTGGAAAGGCACCTACCTCTGCTATAAGTGTCTGAAAGTGGGGTGAAAGAATACATAGGAGGGATAGGGAGAGGCAAAAAGCTTTTAAATGTGCATTTAGCCACATGAGTACCACATGGCTACCAACAAGCAGAGACACAGAGCCCAAGCTGCCTGGGCCCCAAGGGAATTTCACTGCAAGCAAGCTATTTCTGTGTGATTTGGATAAATTGGGAAATCCCAATGGAGGGCAGGGAAATGAGGGAGGGGGATGCGCCAATGAAATGTTTCCAGCCAATTATTATCAGACTTGTAACAGGCCACTGGGTCCAAGCAAGCAGTGGTCTTTCCACAGGACAGTGGGGATTAGATGGGCACTTAATCTCTCCTTGTCCCAAATGAAACTGTTCGTGAGAAGAATGACAAGAAATACATCTGAATGAGAAAAAATACCACGCTGAGCAAATGAGCAAGTGATCTCCATCCTTTGAACACCAACACATGCAGGCTGCAGCAGGCACACGGACGTTTCCACGCTGTAACCAGTGACCTGCAAACTGCCAGGAAGCACCCAATACTCTTTCTTCTCTTTAGGGATCAGGTAAAAAAAGTCTGTTTTCAACAGCACCTGTCAGCAGTCAGTCGCCTGGATTCGCTCCATTTAGGCTTCAGGACAAGGCATAGCAGAGACCTGCTGAGCCAGCTCTTCTGCAAGAGGAGAAGCAAGACAAAAAAACCCCAGTTTTGATACAAAGTCGATCTGTTTATGAAGGAGATGATATGCTCTTCTCTCTCTGTTTACCCGTGACAAATGACCGGGTGCCTGTGCTCTTTTACATGTTATGCCAGGTAGTTAGAGGACAGGGTTGTTCCCACAGCTTTTAAAAAGAGGAACAGGTCAGACAAACAATTGTCTCGATGAGTTAGACCATCCTGGTTTGAGCAGAGGTTGGTCCAATTTTCTATGATACTTTGCTAGCAAGGGATGAGCCTTCCATGTCTCAATTCATAACCTCCATTAATGTCCATACGGGGGGAGTATACCAAAAGGCTCAATTTAAGGAAAGCTTGACAAACTTAAATATACATTTTTAATTCTCACTCAGAATATTCATGTAGCTTAAGTTGTTTTATTATTTTTTTGGTCGTATTTTCTATTAAAATACATTATTAAATGGTCTCAAGTTGCACCAAAGGAAGTTTAGGTTAGATATTAGGAAAAAACTCTCTCTCTAGGAGGGTGGTGAACCACTGCAATGGGTTTCCCAGAGAAGTGTTGGAGTCTCCATCCTTGGAGGTGTTTAAGACCTGGGTAGACAAAGCCCTGGGTGGGATGATGTAGTTGGGGCTGGTTCTGCTTTGGAGCAGGGGGTTGGACTAGAAATGACCTCCTGAGCTCCCTTCAACCCTCATTTTCTATGATGATATAAAATGCTAGTTAGGCCAGACATGAAATACGGACTTGGAACTTTTTATCCTTCAGTCTGGTAGAAGACAAGTTGTACCATAAAAAACAAGAGAAATGGAAGAGACCTAGGAACTTTTCACTAAAGACATAGCTGAAAACTACAGTAAAGACATTTACTCACATGGAAGTTGGGACATGTCTGAGGTCTAGCATGCTTGACTTCCTCCTACCACCAAAATCATCCAAAAAAGAAAGTTGGGAAATCCTTTTCCCCTCCCCTTCCCCCACAGCTATCTAAGTCGGGAAATCCTTTTTCATCAAATACCTGTCACAGGCTAGCTGGGCACTGTGAGTGTATCAATTTTATCACAGGCCAACTGGGCTGTTTGATTCAGTTTCAGATCAAGGAGCAAAGTTGGGAGTGAAGGCAACATTTTTTATAGCTTAGACACACACAACAGTTAACAGAAAGTTAAATGCAATAAGCAGATAATGCAGTATTAAAGAGCTAATAGTAAATAATAGATAATAACAACAGATCGATAGATCAATTCTGTCACAGGTCAACTGAGCACTGCGAGGGTATTAGCCACTGGCTGTTCAAAACAACAGATAGACAGACATAGGCTGGCAACTTATAGATAGTCCCTCAATGCCAGGTGCGCGTCAAGTGATTCCAGCAAAGTCAGGCATCCCTGATCGACACTGTCAGAGGGATTACCGGGGAAGGTTCCTTGATCAGGATCTGATCCTCACTCACACCGGGGGGCTGGGGGCCGAGCGTGGAACAGAAATGACCGTTCTGTTCCCTTCTTCCTGCTGATCACCTGATGCACATGCTTTTTATATCTAGTTTTATGCCAGTATGTTGACTTTAGAGTCACTGACAATGTTACCCTATAGCTGTTACCCTATGGGATTGAAAGGTGTGAAGACTCGGGTTTACCCAATAAGCAAATTATGATGCAGCACCTTTAGGTTTGAAATTGACATTGTTCCGCCTAAGCCCCACCCCCTTTTAGGTTTCATCTGAATATGCTTTCTTGGGATGTGTTTTCCTGGCATGTGTTGGGTGTGCCAGGCAGTTGGATCCAGTTTTATCATCAAGGCTGAACTCTGAGCAGAAAACCATTAGGTCTCCTAATCTTACAGCTACAGCTTTGCGTATGGGGCCCAGTCAATTCCACGAACAGCTAATTTATCATTTTGGTTCAACTTATGACAGACAAGTTACATTTACAGTTTACAAACTTACAAGATTTATATTAACTAATATTACCTGTTTAGGCAAATACCAAATGCCTCCAAGAAGCACATATTTATTGCTTATTAATCCCTCTGGTTCTGGCCGTCAGAAATACCGTCCTCCTATCCTTTGGATTCATGGCTGTCATTTTTAGATGCATTCTCTTGTCAAACTGGAGAACAGCTCCTCGTGTTATGAAGTGTTGTTAGATGGCAGGATTTAAAAACATGATGCTCCGGATTTTGTCTGTTGTTTTGACAAGAGAGGCTTGGATCATTCAGTACGTTCCTCTGGCTTAGCTGCTTTGCATACAAAGCAATTCTTTTCTATATGTGCATATATACTAAAATATGTGTGACAGGGGGACGGGACCATTGAGGCTTCATGGGAATACATCAAATATGTAAGGGTGCTACATGTCTGATGGCTTAGAAAACAATTGTATAATATATTGTATGTATGAAATGTGCGACTTTGTAATGAGAATATATTGAAAAGAAAAGCAAAGTGAGACAGAGTTAAAACAACATGTTCAACATCAGTGTCAGAGCAGATTGAAAATCTCTGGGGGATTTTTCCCTCATTGTAAAAAAAC